>NC_069508.1:35073313-35293313 GCF_027579735.1 Bombina bombina | reverse complement strand
TGTGGCCTAATTTACCAATAAAGGTCTCCATTAATGAAGTTGTGTAAGCCCTTTTGGGGTGGCTTTGGAGCATGATTGCTCATACAAGCCTGCAGCTGAAAGTTAAGTAGCACCGGTCATATAACCTCTGCTTCATAACATGTCCGCAATCTCAGAGGTTGGGGGTGTCAGACAATCCAGACTGGTTTGTCAGGAATGATTGACAGGTGCTGCTCTCACCCAATTGGTTTTGCAAGCAAAAGGGTGCAGAGTCGCATGAACGATTGCTTGTGCAAATCTTAAATGTCTAGAGCCAATGCTGTTCCGGAGACCCAGTGCAGACAGGTTGTCTGTCAGGGTGCCAGGAATCAGACTGAGACGAGAAGTGCAAAAATAATCACACCTTTATTAATAACAAAAATAATAAAAAGACCACAAGTCAAATAATAAGCCTGGAGTCAAAGCCAGAGCTAGTAATCAGACGAGCCGAGTCAGAAGCCAAAGCGAGTAGTCAGGACTCAGACGAGCCGAGTCAGGAACCAGGAGGGACGTCAGACAGCCAGGTAATACACAGGAACAGGAACTCACAAACATGTCTGAGACAACAGAGGCCCTTTAAATAATAAATGATGACATCATAATTCTGAGACTGAAACCTGTCTCACACGGATGATGTACAACAGTCTGGCCATAAGAGGGCATGCAGGAAATGAGCATCATCACACAGTATGCACCAGATTCAGCAAGAAAAGGTAAGCAACATGGCTGCCAGCAGCACATGGCAAACAAAGCAGGGAAAAAAACCTGACATTGTCTCTATAAGAACCTTGTCTGCATGCAGGATACTAAATCCCAGCCAATATGTACTATGACATTAATATGTTATATAATTCTATTTCTTAGCAGTCCATGACCAAGGGCTCCATTTATGAATCAGCGGATGTTGCTTAGGAGGCCTATCATTTCAGGTTTGCCTGAAACTGAAGTTAAGAAGCAGCGGTCACAAGACTGCTGCTTCTTAACCTGTCCGCCACTTTAAATCATCCTGATGCGATTCGATATGATCGGGATGATTGATAGCCCCTGCTAGCGGTCTATTGGCCGCAAATGAGCAGGGGGCGGCATTGCAAATCATTTCACTACAAATGCTTGTCGGCATTTAGCGATGTTGAGCAGACATGATTCGCTATCGCGAATCATGTATGCTCAACATTTTATAAATTTAAACTTAACTATCTATTGGTAATGTTAATCATTTGTGGACAGCCAATAAAGTGTATGCTATGAATGCCCAATATAGAAGGGGTTAAATACATAGCTAAAGTCAGCTCCAATGCACTACTGGGCATATCTTCTGAGCCTATGACAACGGGCATATGTGTGTAGCCACCAATCAGTAGCTAGCTCCTAGTATTGCATTGCTGCCCCTGACCCTACCTGTGTACTGTATACTTTTCAGCAGAGGATACCATATAAAGGAATACAATTTGAAAAGGTTGTTTTCTGCTCCCATTCAAGTTCTATGGAAGCAGACAAAATGTGTACAAAGTTTCTATTGAGCTCATTAATGCCTTAATGGCCTCCAATTATTGACAGCCACCCTAGATATAATCATATCATATCTAATCCAAATCAAATTGAAGGTTTCAAAAGCAAAACCAGTCCTTTACACCATCTTGTTAGCGTTGCTAAGCAATGTCCTATGAGACGCTTCTTTTCCTCGAAACATGGCCAAGTTGATGGACATTAAATGGAAATAAATTAGGGCTATGCTTAAAGGGATATAAAACCCAAAAATATTCATTTGTTATTCAGACAGAAAATGCTATTTTAAAAAAAGGTTCCAAGTTACTTCTATTATTAAATTTGCTTCGTTCCCATTATATTATGTTGAAGAGATACCTAGGTAGGCATCTGGCACTACATGGTAGAAAATAGTACTGCCATCTGATGCTCTTGCAAATGGATAGCATTCTTGTATATATATATATATATATATATATATATATATATATATATACACACATACAGATACATATACAAATTTAGACATGTATATGAATGTATCTCTAAGTTAAAGCCCTGACCTGCCTTTTTTTCTAACACCTGTAACCTCCTATCTTTGAGCCCTTATAACTTTTTTGTGCAACATTTAAAAAAAAAAAAATATTTGTATTAGTTGGTGTTATTATGAGTATAACTATACTTTGTAATGCATTTTTTATGTGTTTTGTGACATTTTTGCTTTGCGCAACAGTTACCAGGGCTCTGAGGACGCGCTTACCCGTCGAGCATTAGCCTCAATTGCTCTACAGCTTTAAACTTGTAATATGAGCGAAAAAAACAACGCGACCATACACCCGCGATAAACCCCTTATTGCTTGTGCGTAACTGTAAGTGCTCCACTGTAATCTGGCTTATTATTAGTTGGTTTTAGCAGCTATTGATACACCAAAAGACATTTATATCTTTACCATACTCTGCCCTTCACTCCTACCCCCTATTCATTGGACTGGTATGGTCTACATTCCCTGGGAAACAAGACTCTTTACATCTTCTGTATCAGGATGTCATTTTTTTTTTTGGTATTGTTCTTATGATGCATTTTACCCTTGTATAGATGTGCAGATAGACTGGCACTTTATAAATTAAGCATGATCATATTAATATTAATAATAGAAATAATAACAATATAGAAAGAAAAAAAATGTCTACCTGCTCTAGATTCCTTTTTCTCCCCACTTTCATGTACAAGGCTGAAGACTAAAATGCTCACAGTAAAATAAATAAATAAATAAATAAATAAATAAATATAGATTGATACATTTTAGTTTCAATTTTTTATTTTTTTATTTTTCTGCTCTCAGATATCCAATTGATCAGAGGCTATTATGTTCTTGTGTTTTGTTTATGAATTTCTGGAATTATCTAAAAAACCTATGCAAATTCAGTGGAAACTTCTTTATTGACAGCAACATGTGCATTCTCAATAAAGAAATGAAGAAAATGTAATTTCTGTCTACTGGAACTCATCACTTATGTGTGACACCACAAACAGCATATCAAATGAATCTTGTAAAACGCACTAAATAATAATTGTGCTATGTATAATATACAAGTATCCATCCATATTGTTGTGGCCGCCGTATGGGCAATGACAGTATCATAAGCGTAATGAAAGGCAGCTTGTCTCTACCAAGATATTTCCATCAAGGACATCAGTGGCATGTGATGATCATGTGATTACCGTTCATATATATATATGTGTGTCTCTTTAATAGGGTTGTCAGTCATCTGACATTTTACCAGCATAGCAGATGCGTTTAAAGGAATATTGTACTTGATAGATTTTTTTTTTTAGCAGCTGGTGTGATATAAAATTATATAAATGTCAAAATTGAAATGTGCATGATTACATTTCAGCTATAAAAAGAAGAATATTTGAAATATTCTTCCATTAGCAAATATGTTTCTAGAATAATTTATTACTTTTTGGCGGCATATGCACATATGCTACTTGTGATTAGAGGATAGGGATTCAAACACTGTGCATGTTCAGAGAGCTGGTGGTGGCGTGTATTGTGTCAGTGAAGACTTAACTTGTGTCACACAAGACACTGCTTACTATCTGAAAAGATGAGTTTTGAATCCTGGTGTACTGGACACTCACAGCATAAGTGCGTATGCCACTGGGAAAAGAGTAAAAACGTTTACTAAAAGCTTTTTTGATAATGAAATATAGTGCAAAAGGCTTCTATTTAAAATGTAATTGCACTCATGCACATTTCAATTTTGACCTTTCTATCCCTTTAAATTGTTTGAAAATAGCTCCAATATCTTTTTTTTCCCATTTGATGAATTGCTTTTACCTGTTTAAACCACAACCTATAGAGAACATTTTAGTTCTACAGTATTAGCTATAGGAAAAGCTATGTGAACAAGAGTCAGCAGAAGAAATCATCCCTATTGTGGGCGGGGAAAGACAGAGTCAATAAAAATATGGGGCTAGATTACAAATTGAGCGCTCGCAAACAGGCAAATTCGCTCGTAGAATTTAGCGTTCAAAAAATTAAGCAGGTCAGAGGTCAGAATTCTGGTTAATTTTTTACATGTGCCCCAATTGTCCCCCCAAAAATGTGTAGTAAAGTTATTAATATTAATTAATGGGATTAAAAGTGTCAGGTGTGGGGTGTTAGAAAAAAAAACTGCACTGAAAAATTCCTTGACATTGCAGTCTATGGGGACTGTGTGTTCTCAATAAATATATATGTATATACTTATATACATATATATTTATGTGTTATTATGTGTATATACATATATATTTATGTGTTATTATGTGTATAAACATATATATTTATGTGTAACTTATGTGTATATACATATATATTTATGTGTTACTATGTGTATATACATATATATTTATGTGTTACTATGTGTATATACAGATATATTTATTTGTTATTATGTGTATGTACAGATATATTTATGTTATTATGTGTATATACATATACATTTATGTGTTATTATGTGTATATACATATATATTTATGTGTTAGTATGTGTATATACATATATATTTATGTGTTATTATGTGTATAAACATATATATTTATGTGTAACTTATGTGTATATACATATATATTTATGTGTTACTATGTGTATATACATATATATTTATGTGTTACTATGTGTATATACAGATATATTTATGTGTTATTATGTGTATGTACAGATATATTTATGTTATTATGTGTATATACATATACATTTATGTGTTATTATGTGTATATACATATATATTTATGTGTTAGTATGTGTATATACATATAAATTTATGTGTTAGTACGTGTATATACATATATATTTATGTGTTATTATGTGTATATACATATATATTTATGTGTTAGTATGTGTATATACATATAAATTTATGTGTTATTATGTGTATATACATATATATTTGTGTTATTATGTGTATATACATATATATTTATGTTACTATGTGTATATACATATATATTTATGTGTTATTATGTGTATATACATATATATTTATGTGTTATTATGTGTATATACATATATATTTATGTGTTACTATGTGTATATACATATATATTTATGTGTTATTATGTGTATATACATATATATTTATGTGTTACTATGTGTATATACATATATATTTATGTGTTATTATGTGTATATACATATATATTTATGTGTTACTATGTGTATATACAGACATATTTATGTGTTATTATGTGTATATACAGATATATTTATGTGTTACTATGTGTGTATACATATATATTTATGTGTTACTATGTGTATATACATATATATTTATGTGTTACTATGTGTATGTACATATATATTTATGTGTTATTATGTGTATATACATATATATTTATGTGTTACTATGTGTATATACAGATATATTTATGTGTTACTATATGTATATACATATATATTTATGTGTTACTATGTGTATATACATATATATTTATGTGTTATTATGTGTATATACATATATATTTATGTGTTACTATGTGTATATACATATATATTTATGTGTTACTATGTGTATATACAGATATATTTATGTGTTATTATGTGTATATACAGATATATTTATGTGTTACTATGTGTGTATACATATATATTTATGTGTTACTATGTGTATATACATATATATTTATGTGTTACTATGTGTATGTACATATATATTTATGTGTTATTATGTGTATATACATATATATTTATGTGTTACTATGTGTATATACAGATATATTTATGTGTTACTATATGAATATACAGATATATTTATGTGTTACTATGCTTATATACATACATATTTATGTGTTACTATGTGTATATACATATATATTTATGTGTTACTATGTGTATATACATATATATTTATGTGTTATTATATGTATATACATATATATTTATGTGTTACTATGTGTATATACAGATATATTTATGTGTTATTATGTGTATATACATATATATTTATGTGTTATTATGTGTATATACATATATATTTATGTGTTACTATGTGTATATACATATATATTTATGTGTTACTATGTGTATATACATATATATTAATGTGTTATTATGTGTATATACATATATATTTATGTGTTAGTATGTGTATATACATATATATTTATGTGTTATTATGTGTATATACAGATATATTTATGTGTTATTATGTGTATATACAGATATATTTATGTGTTACTATGTGTATATACAGATATATTTATGTGTTATTTTAAGTGTATATACATATATATTTATGTGTTATTTTATGTGTATATACAGATATATTTATGTGTTATTTTATGTGTATATACAGATATATTTATGTGTTATTATGTGTATATACATATATATTTATGTGTTACTATGTGTATATACATATATATTTATGTGTTACTATGTGTATATACAGATATATTTATGTGTTATTATGTGTATATACAGATATATTTATGTGTTACTATGTCTATATACAGATATATGTATGTGTTATTATGTGTATATACAGATATATTTATGTGTTATTATGTGTATATACAGATATATTTATGTGTTATTATGTGTATATACAGATATATTTATGTGTTATTATGTGTATATACAGATATATTTATGTGTTACTATGTGTATATACAGATATATTTATGTGTTATTATGTGTATATACAGATAAATTTATGTGTTATTATGTGTATATACCGATATATTTATGTGTTATTTTATGTGTATATACAGATATATTTATGTGTTACTATGTGTATATACATATATATATATATATATATATATATATATATATATATATGTGTTATTATGTGTATATACAGATATATTTATGTGTTATTATGTGTATATACATATATATTTATGTGTTATTATGTGTATATACATATATATTTATGTGTTACTATGTGTATATACATATATATTTATGTGTTACTATGTGTATATACATATATATTTATGTGTTACTATGTGTATATACAGATATATTTATGTGTTACTATATGTATATACATATATATTTATGTGTTACTATGTGTATATACAGATATATTTATGTGTTATTATGTGTATATACAGATATATTTATGTGTTATTATGTGTATATACAGATATATTTATGTGTTACTATGTGTATATACAGATATATTTATGTGTTATTATGTGTATATACAGATAAATTTATGTGTTATTATGTGTATATACCGATATATTTATGTGTTATTTTATGTGTATATACAGATATATTTATGTGTTACTATGTGTATATACATAGGCTTACCATAATTTTTAGAGGTGAAACTGGGACCACCTGGTGCGGTGCCAGTGGGGGTGTGGTCAGGAGCGTGGTCAAGGGGGCGTGGCAATTACCGGTCCTTTTAAAGTAGTAGCTTTTATGTGTGTAATGTTTCGTGGATACTCTACCCTTCCTCAGTCAAACTAGTGAATCACACAGTTTAAATAGACCATAACACCACCCCCTAGTGAAAAAGGCATCATTACGTTGTCATGGCAAATAAATCACTAATCTAAATCTCAGATTCTAAATAATGCCAAACATAAAGCATAATTATCACTTTCATAATTATCAATTTCACAAATTAATATCTGCAGTGTAATATGTGTTTTATGTGTCTAATTAAGGAACAGAGCCAAATACTGATAAGGCATAAATACAACAATGAATGAAAGTAAAAAAGAAACACGTACCCGCTAAAGCTGTTTAAGAAGCTACTCTATACCATAATGCAGGAAGATTATAGCCAAAATTCTATCCTGCATGAAGTAAAGCAAGATCCAGGCCAAAAATCCTGCCTGTCTGTACTTCCTAGTCATACCCATATGATTCCCCTAAAGGTGTATTACCGGCAATGTCACCAGAGGTCGGCGGGGGGGTGTTAAATTCTTAGAAAAATAAACCAAGTAGTACTACAAAATTAAAAAAAACCCTATGCTGCTCACTCAGCCTGTATTACTAAATGTAAACTTTGAAGGACACTAACGTTAAGCTAAGCAGGGCTGTATGTAACAAAGTACCAGCATCTAACTATGCTGAAGAGCCACAGTCCAGTCATTTTGAATAATGTGTCTGGGTTTCAGGTGGTCTGAAACCCGGACACATGATTTGAAACCTGGAGGTGGCAACCCTACTGGGACAGAATGAACAACTGGGTGGGACACTGGGACAGCGCCTCCAAACCGGGACAATCCCAGTAAAAGTGGGACATCTGGTAAGCCTATATATACATATATATATATATATATATATATATATATGTGTTATTATGTGTATATACAGATATATTTATGTGTTATTATGTGTATATACATATATATTTATGTGTTATTATGTGTATATACATATATATTTATGTGTTACTATGTGTATATACATATATATTTATGTGTTACTATGTGTATATACAGATATATTTATGTGTTACTATATGTATATACATATATATTTATGTGTTACTATGTGTATATACATATATATTTATGTGTTACTATGTGTATATACATATATATTTATGTGTTATTATGTGTATATACAGATATATTTATGTGTTATTATGTGTATATACATATATATTTATGTGTTACTATGTGTATATACATATATATTTATGTGTTACTATGTGTATATACATATATATTTATGTGTTACTATGTGTATATACATATATATTTATGTGTTATTATGTGTATATACAGATATATTTATGTGTTATTATGTGTATATACATATATATTTATGTGTTATTATGTGTATATACATATATATTTATGTGTTACTATGTGTATATACATATATATTTATGTGTTATTATGTGTATATACATATATATTTATGTGTTTATATGTGTATATACAGATATATTTATGTGTTACTATATGTATATACATATATATTTATGTGTTACTATGTGTATATACATATATATTTATGTGTTACTATGTGTATATACATATATATTTATGTGTTATTATGTGTATATACAGATATATTTATGTGTTATTATGTGTATATACATATATATTTATGTGTTACTATGTGTATATACATATATATTTATGTGTTACTATGTGTATATACATCTATATTTATGTGTTACTATGTGTATATACATATATATTTATGTGTTAATATGTGTATATACATATATATTTATGTGTTACTATGTGTATATACATATATATTTATGTGTTATTATGTGTATATACATATATATTTATGTGTTACCATGTGTATATACATATATATTTATGTGTTATTATGTGTATATACAGATATATTTATGTGTTACTATGTGTATATACATATATATTTATGTGTTATTATGTGTATATACAGATATATTTATGTGTTACTATGTGTATATACATATATATTTATGTGTTATTATGTGTATATACAGATATATTTATGTGTTACTATGTGTATATACAGATATATTTATGTGTTATTATGTGTATATACAGATATATTTATGTGTTACTATGTGTATATACATATATATTTATGTGTTACTATGTGCATATACATATATATTTATTTGTTAGTACGTGTATATACATATATAATTATGTGTTACTATGTGTATATACATATATATTTATGTGTTAGTATGTGTATATACAGATATATTTATGTGTTATTATGTGTATATACAGATATATTTATGTGTTACTATGTGTATATACATATATATTTATGTGTTACTATGTGTATATACATATATATTTATGTGTTATTATGTGTATATACAGATATATTTATGTGTTACTATGTGTATATACAGATATATTTATGTGTTACTATATGTATATACAGATATATTTATGTGTTATTATGTGTATATACAGATATATTTATATTTGCTGCCAATTGCTGCGCAACTTACCCCCTTCACTGACCTAATTCTTTTGCCATGTCTGACGGGCTGAGAACAAGGCTCCCATTGGAGCTTATGGAAACGCTTTTTCTCATGAGTGCACCTCACTTGAAATACCCTGGATAGCAAGTGTTAATTGTTGGCTACATTTAGTCACCAATCAGCAAGCACTACCCAGATGCTGAACCAAAAATGGGCCAGCTTCTAAGCTTACATTATTGCATTTCAAAAAAAGATAGCAAAGAACGAAGAAAATTTGATAATTGAAGAAAATTAGAAAGTTACTTCAAATGAACTGCTCTATCTGAATCATGAAATAAAAAGTTTGAGTTTAATGTCCCTTTAAGATATGATAATGTTGATAATTTACCTGGAGACTCCAGGAGCTCAGTGCTAGAATTATTTTTTTATTCTCTTGACACATAATTTTTCTTACGCTCACCTTTTTGTTGTACACAGTAATTTTTACTCCTCCACCAACAACCCTTGTATTAAATGCACAAAGCAATTCTAAGCTAGGAATGATCTCTCTTCCTTGTCTTCAAACCTTTTACATTGTTATATATTATATATATATATATTACATATATATTTATGTGTTATTATGTGTATATACAGATATATTTATGTGTTACTATGTGTATATACAGATATATTTATGTGTTACTATATGTATATACAGATATATTTATGTGTTATTATGTGTATATACAGATATATTTATATTTGCTGCCAATTGCTGCGCAACTTACCCCCTTCACTGACCTAATTCTTTTGCCATGTCTGACGGGCTGAGAACAAGGCTCCCATTGGAGCTTATGGAAACGCTTTTTCTCATGAGTGCACCTCACTTGAAATACCCTGGATAGCAAGTGTTAATTGTTGGCTACATTTAGTCACCAATCAGCAAGCACTACCCAGATGCTGAACCAAAAATGGGCCGGCTTCTAAGCTTACATTATTGCATTTCAAAAAAAGATAGCAAAGAACGAAGAAAATTTGATAATTGAAGAAAATTAGAAAGTTACTTCAAATGAACTGCTCTATCTGAATCATGAAATAAAAAGTTTGAGTTTAATGTCCCTTTAAGATATGATAATGTTGATAATTTACCTGGAGACTCCAGGAACTCAGTGCTAGAATTATTATTTTAATCTCCTGACACATCATTTTTCTTATGCTCACCTTTTTGCTGTACACAGTAATTTTTACTCCTCCACCAACAACCCTTGTATTAAATGCACAAAGCAATTCTAAGCTAGGAATGATCTCTCTTCCTTGTCTTCAAACCTTTTACATTGTTGAGCTAAATTAATACCTTCAATTTTCAGAGGAAAAGTGATACCAACTTTTGAAATTACAGTATACAGCAAGTTAGGATATTTTTTTTCACTGGTCTCTGCTTACTCTTACTGGAAATCTGATAAAATTTGCATTGTCCATCATAATAATAAAATAAACATTATCATCCTTTTGATTCAAGTCAGGGGAAAAACTACAGGGGGTGCAGAGGCCGCAGCTGCGACTGGGCCCCTGAGGGTGGGGGCCCAGCTTAAAAAAAAATAAAAAATATTGGGGGCTGAACCAAGTCACTGACTACTGTGGTCACTTTATAAAGTACTGGGGCGGGTAGGGTCAGGGTCACTAACTCACTATATACAGTACTGGGGGGTTAAACAGTGTCACTATATACAGTAATAGGGGGCCAGACCATCTTACAGACTGTGGGCACAGGGTACCTCCGTTTGCAGACATGTAATCTGATTCACATTTTTTTTCTGTGTTAAATGTAAAAAAAAAAAAAAAAAAAGATATGTATCAAATTCACATTTTTGGGGGGGGAGGGTAGAGGGGGTGGTGGGGGGGCTTCTTAGAATCTTGCACCTGGGCCCTGTGGTTTCTTGGTACGCCTCTGCATTAAGTAACAGATTTTATGCCTTTCTAAAAGCCTTGACAAAAAGCAGAGGTTGTGTAGCATGATGAATTCATATATTTGTAAAATGAAAACCTTTCTCTGAGATGTTTCTCTGTAACATTGTAATTGAAGGCATATATGTGAGTGTCCAGAAACCAACATGTCTGTCTGTCTGTCTATCTATCTATCTATCTATCTATCTATCTATCTATCTATCTATCTATCTATCTATCAATCTATCATATATTTAGCTTTCTATCTAATTATCTATTTATCTCTATCTGTCTTATTATCTATCTATAATCTATCAATCTGTCTATCTAATTATCAATTTATCTAATTATCTATCTATCTAATTATCTATCTAATTATCTATTTAAACAACTAATGAAACTTTAAAAAAAATACATCTACAGGTTATTCTCAGACTAATCTTTTATTTGAAAGCATCATTCTATCTAGCATTGATGCAGTGTTTAATGTCCCTTTAACAGCCAGTGTAACTTACATTTTTGCCTGGCATGTAAAAAGCTGTTAGATCGAAGAGAAGTTATTTAGAGTTCTACAGAACTGAGTGTTGTATTTATCATTTGCGTCCTTCCATAATATGATCACAGTAATTCAAATTCTATTAAAATCTAATAGGCACACTTAGTTGTGCTCTGTATAACAATGCAATTTGTATCACCTAAATGAACAATAAAAAGCAGGACCTATGAAATTGTTTGTTCTAAATTGATATGTCAAATCTCTGTGGAGTCATATTAGTTTGAAAAACTAAAAGTGAATATTTGTATAGTAAACCATCATACCAAGTACTCTATTCTTGATAACAATTGATATTAAATTAATTTGTTTAAGGAAAAGTCAAATCTAAAAGTAATTCTGTTCAATAAATAAATAAATCCTTCAGAGCATTTAAACAGCTGCATTTTTTTGTTATGTTTGGGAGAGTCTGTATGAACAATATACATATAACCCATTTTTAGAGACTTGTATCTCTTCCTGACATTCTTCAAGAACATTAATTTAATAGTTTTTGCTGTAGTGTTATATAAAAAGAATCATATGAAGATATGGAAAGGGTTATACTGTGTTAATACATTATACTATGATTACGGCAATCTGCCGAAACGCGTAAGCCTGTGTGCTGCGCTCTCTCCTAACATTTGTGGCATGCTGTCACTGTTCTTTGTTACGTTAATTTTTAAACCTTTTTGAATAAAGTATCCAGATTTTACAAGGAGTGTGGTATTGTATCTTTTTTTCTGAATACATTATACTTAACTTAAAAAGAGAAAACATTAGAATAACACTAAGGGGCCTATTTATGATGGTGCGAGCGGACATGATTCGATATAGCGGATCATGTCCGCTGCACATAGATAAATGCCGACAGCATACGTTGTCAGCATTTATCATTGCTTGTGAACTGCTGGTGCAATGCCGCCCTCTGCAGATTCGCGGCAAATCAGCCACTAGCAGGGGGTGTCAATCAACCCAATCGTATTCGATCGGGTTGATTTCTGTCCACTGCCCCAGAGCAGGCAGACAGGTTATGGAGTAGCGGTATTTAGACCGCTGCTTCATAACTTCTGTTTCTGGCAAGCCTGAAGGCTCGCTGGAAACACGGGGCATCAAGCTCCATACGGAGTTTGATAAATATGCCCCTAAGGGTCAGATTATGAGTGAAGCGCAAAATAGTGCTTTCACAAGAGCGATATTTGCACTCCACTCATAATACCAGAGCACACAAAAGCTCATGAGAGCGCGCTTAGGTAGGCTCCAATGGGAGCCTCGTTCTGATGCTGATAGTCACGGCAGTGAAGAGGGTAAGTTGCGCAGTGATGGGCAGCAAAGTTGAAATATATATGTATATGAATACATACGTATATATTTGTTTTTATATATATTATATACACAAATTAACATATAAATATATATGTAGCATATACATATAGATTTACAGTGAGCACACAGTCCCCATAGACCGCAATGTAAAGGCACTTTTCAGGGAAGGGAAGTTGGCACAAAAAAAGATGTTGATATTGTCATCCTTGTCAAGAAGGTGAAGTGTCCGTGTCGATATATTCCAAAAATGGGGGATGAACCGCAACGTGTGTCTCCCATAGGAAATAATAGGGATTGCGACTTTAGAAAAAGTCTGCCAACATTGCCACTCACTGGCACTATTAGCGGAGGGGGGCTGTATTTGAAGTGTTCCTACACAGTACATGCAGTGCGTTCACTGAAACAAAAAGAAGTTTCTGTGTAGGAATACTTCAAATAATGCCTGTGTAACCGTAGTTTAACTATATCTACACTACAGGCCTCACACTGGAAAATCTTGCCACTAACACAAGGCAACTATGGCTGGAACCCTGTACCTAACCTGCAGGGCAGCCTTTGGAATACAGGTGGCCCTCGTTTTACAACGGTTCAATTTACACCGTTTCAGAATAACAACCTTTTTTTCCAGTCATGTGACTGCTATTGAAAAGAATTGAGAAGCCGTGCATTTATTAAAATAGCCAGTAGGTGGAGCTGTCCACTTGTGTTGCAGCAAAGCCAAGCAAGCTGAAATTAATCAGTTTAACCAGACCTGAGCTATCGAGCAGATTTCAAAGGAACAAGACCTTCCTGTCTATAAATCAGTCCAGATTGGAATGCATAGAAAGAACTGTTTGCAGAAAAATGCAAGTGAAATCTGTGTTGTGTGATTATTTTATTAGGTTTATAATGCTGTTTAGCAAATGTTTTTGTTCATTTAACTTAGTTTAATTATATATTCTGTGTTGTGTGATTATTTTATTAGGTTTATAATGCTGTTTAGCATTTAAAGTCTTCATTTCAAAGCTTTAAAAATAATGTATTAGGTGTTACTTATGACAATTTTGAGAGGGGCCTGGAACCTATCTCCCTCACTTCCCATTGACTTACATTATAAACTGGGATTCAATTTATAATGGTTTCGATTTACAACCATTCCTTCTGGAACCTAACCCCGGCGTAAACTGAGGGCTACCTGTACTGGCAATATTAGCCCATTAAAATGCAGGTTACTGCCCTGGAACACCCAGCTAGCTCCCACTGAACACCTGAATCTACGTTATGTCTGCGATCTACCTTCCTGATAAAGACAAAAAAAACACTTCCTATTATAATAACTATAGGCGTTAAGTCGATACAGGTTTATAGAAGGTATCATTTATATGTATTCTCTTGTACAATGCAATACTATGTATTTTAAGTATTTTATTGATTTTAAGCTTTTTTTCAGTTTTTTTTTTTATTTTAAACATTAATTTTTATTTTTCAAATATAATTGTGTTATAATGTTACATAGCTGCATAATCTTTAACTATGCATATAATTTAAACATTGAAAAACATATACTGCTCCTCTAAACTATTAAGGCCTTATGCAGGGCAGGTTCGAACATGCAAGCCTGCTTCCCGCAATGTAAGAAGCAGCAGTTATTAGACCGCTGATTCTTACACTCTTTGACACCTCTGAGGTGGCGAACAGAAATCACAGAGAGCTTGCTTACTCTCGGTGATTGACAGTCCCTTCACTCACGAGATTGGTCGTGCGAATGAAGGGGCGGGCATTACACACTCATCGGAGTGTGTAATGATACAAACGGGCCAGCGGACAAACAGATCTGCTGCCCGTATGCAGCGAAAGTGGTCACAAGTTGAGAAACTGTCCGCCCACCTTTTAATACATGGGGCCCCTACTCTGCCATGAACTATTAACTAATCACCCCCTAACCCCTAAACCACATTGCAAAAAGGTTAGGGGTAGTTTGTTGTGGGATATTGGCGGTTAGGGGATTAATAAATATGGGATTATTGCGGTGTGGGGTTGTGGTGGTATAGGGGTTAAGTAGTAAAGGGGGTTATTGGGGTGAGGGTAATGGTGGTATAAGGGTTAAGTAGTGTAGAGATTATTGCATTGGGGGGTTATGGCGGCATAGGGGTTAAGTAGTATATGGGGTTATTGCAGTGTTTTTTTTGGCGATTAGGGGGTTATTAGTGTAGACTGTGTTGTGCAATATATTTAAAAGGAATCTTCTACTTTACATTGCCTATGTAGGTGGCAACACTGCTTGGAATATTTCGCCAGTATCGCGAGCCATGTGCTTGCACATTTGCAACTCATTTAACCCCTAGGCCGCCGGACCCCCATTGCAATAAATCACCCACTACTAAATCCCTGAACTTCTATTGACCCCTAAACTGCTCGACCCCAATTGCAAAATCTCCCCATAATCAATAACCCTCAATTTTGTTCACCCCAAAACTGCTCAGAGTAAGCACTGCTGATTGAATCAGTGGCAGTTTCCGCTTTGGGACCAGCAGTGCTCTGCGAAACCTGAGTAGTATTTCTACTAGGGGTTTAACCCCTTTAATGCTAAACACATAGCATTAAAGGGTCAGTACTCACTAGTCGTAAAATTGCATGCTGTAACAAATTAGAGCAAGCTATTTTTTACAATAATGGCCCATTAAAATAAAAATCACAAGATTGTTTACAAATGCTCACTGGCTGAAAGAAATAATTCCCTCAGGCAATGTTGGTTTATTGAGCACAGGAACATACATTCTATCTTAGAGGGAACAAGCATTTTTTTGTGTGCCCTACCCCTTTAAGACTATTGTACCTAAAAGAATATTAGACCTTTAAAAGTTCCACTATTCAGGTGAGACCTCCAGCCATAATTGATTTAATCTCAATTGACAGAAAAGCAGTCAGGTTAATATTTCCATCCCACATGATTCAAATGAATTTGGTCAGTTCCCTTAGGTATGAAGGCTGTTCTTAGACTGTTTCACTGAGCTAACAAATATTCTAAAATACGTGCTCTGTACTTGTCTTGTAATTCATATTAGCATATTGCAATATTCCCTAGAATTCTGATAGTATTTAACTGCTATTTTTTGTGCTTTTATTTGGACATGCATTCTGACTGTATCTAATCAATTAATTGAGACTTTTTAGCATCATAATTGTCTTATTTACTGTTATTTATACTTATTTGGTCTTTGTGTTGAGAGACAGTGGCTAACATCAAATGCCAACACCATAACTGGATTCACCAGCAGACATGCTGTTACCTCTCTTGTGCATAAGCTAAAGGGACTTTAAACACATAATTGAAATGCACACTAAAACAAGCAATTTTCCACTAAACATTTATTAGCAAGAATGCTTGTAGTAAAATGATCACTGTTTAAGTGATAGCTTTTACTGTGCACAAAGCACCTGCATTCAAACACAGGGCATGCTTAGGGCCTGATATTCAAAATCTTGTGGGCATGAAGAGAAATCATACAAAGGACCAGATTACAAGTGGAGAGCTAATTAATGCTTAACTGCACTAGAAGTAAGCTTTTTGCACGTTTGGGTTGCGTTCGTATTATGAGTTGAAAGGAAACTGTTTTCGCTCGTGAGCTAACCTGACTAGCGTAAAAAGCCCAACTTAGAATATTGTGTGCACGGTCACATATTCCCCCATAGAAGTTAGATTGCGATAAATAATATAATTTTAAACAGCTTTTCAATATATTTGTGTTATCAGATTTTCATTATTCTTTTGCTATCCTTTGTTGATGGAGCAGCAATGCACTACTACAAGCTGGCTGAACACATCAGGTAAGCTAATGACAAGAGGCATATATGTGCAGCCACCAATCAGCAGCTAGTTCCAGATAATGCTTTGATGCGCCTGTGTCTACCTAGGTATTCTTTTCAATAAAGGATAACAAGAAAACAAAGCAAATTAGCTAACAGAAGTAAATTGGAAAGTGATTTAAAATTGCAAGCTCTATCTGAATCATCAAAGAAAACATTTTGGGTTTCACATCCCTTTAAAGGGACATCATTTTTGCTTCTGTTTAAAGCATAAATAAATCAATCGTAAACAATTTGTTACAAGATTTTTTACTTTATGAGAATCATCTCTATAAACACAAGCAAAAATTTTTTATTTTTAACTATAACTCATTGTGACATATAATTTGAGGTCTGTTCTTCAGACCGCAGTAATAAATAAAAAAAAATATGCAAATGTTTCCTTTTACATTTCTCATATTCCTTATGTGGTTATCTTACATTAAAATTAGTAAAATTATATTCAAATAGTTAAAAAAAAATAGATTTAACAAAATGTATCAATTTTCTACATACATAATATCGATATTTTCTAAAACTGTTTTTCAAAATTTTAAACAAATTATATTTCTCAAAAGTAAAATTTTCCAGTATCATTTCTTTAATATCTAATTAATGAAAACTTTATTTATTTTTTTCTTTGCAACAATACTACATTTTATTAAAATTTTAAATTATTAATATAATTTTAAAATACAATTTTAAAGTACAAGTTGTTTGTTTACTAGAATCAGATAACTTTAAAACGTTCCTGGATATCTAATTTTAAAAATTATTGAGCAGTAAGTTTAAAAAGTTAAATAGAAATAATTAAATAACACTCAAATATAAATGAAAACAGGAAGAAATTTGTTGTATACTTATAGTAAATATTTTTTATGTGATAGGACTGTGTGACATCACCAGATAAATGTGCACCATGAAATCATTTTCAAAGTTGGCACTTACTGATGTACATTTTTAAAACACTTTTACATCCTTTAACATAATACCAAATATAAAATTGGGTATTACTGAGAGAAGACAGAACTGTTTATGCCATTTTGAAATATTTGAACAATATGTTTACTTTTTACTAGACATTTTCCACTGAATGCCCGCTAAAATTATTGTATTCTGTGTTCATTTAGGTTAGATTTGTCAGTTGTGTGATTTATGTTCATTTTTCCTAATCCCCTTATGCTTATATTTTAGGAATTATAAACAATATAAAACCTTTGGGATACTGTCAATGGTGTGTAGGCATTGTGCCTGGGTTATATCATCATCCAAAAATGGAGAGAATTAAAAACTGCACAGGTGGCAACCCCAAGTAAATATTATAACAATATAGTTGTAGCATTTACATTCTCAAATTTCAAGGGTGTATTCTGACCTAGGTCAAGCAGATATGAGTCTATAGTTACAGCAGCATTATGTTGGCTGGGAAAATATGGGTAAAACAAATGTTCCCCTTCACATTCTATTTGACATTTGAATATTTCTGTAAAACAAATGTTAAAATTACAGTATTGAATGCAGCATTTTAATATTCAAATGGAAATTTTAATTAGTCTTGCATTGAAATAGTTATCTAAATACTTCTGTGCTACAGTTTATAATCAAATGTTCCATGTGGTAATCAAATGCTACTTTGCTATGTTCAGCGAGCTCTCAATATTTTTTAATACTAAACCTATCCAGCCAATGTTTGCTATTTTTTTTAAAGAATGGGCTGTTTGCCTATCACTCATATATAGATAGATAGATATATAGATAGATAGATAGATATATAGATAGATAGAAAATGCACTTTATACTACCATTATGACAGGGCCACCCTTGATATTTGCAAACTTAAAGAGACACTGAACCCAAAATTTTTCTTTTGTGATTCAGATAGAGCATGAAATTTTAAGCAACTTTCTAATTTACTCCTATTATCAATTTTTCTTCATTCTCTTGGTATCTTTATTTGAAATGCAAGAATGTAAGTTTAGATGCCGGCCCATTTTTGGTGAACAACCTGGGTTGTTCTTGGTGATTGGTGAATAAGTGAATTCACCAATACAAAAAATTGCTGTTTAGAGTTCAGAACCAAAAAATAGCCTAGATGCCTTCTTTTTCAAATAAAGATAGCAAGAGAACGAAGAAAAATTGATAATAGGAGTAAATTAGAAAGTTGTTTAAAATTGCATGCTCTATCTGAATCACAAAAATAAAAATTTTTGGTTCAGAGTCCCTTTAAGCCTAGATTGGCTCTTTCAAATAAGGCACGTGGTTTGTGGAGTTTGGCTAGTAAACAACTGCAGCAAATAAGATGTTAAAAATTTTGAGACTTGGCTATTTAATCCTAAAGCAAGACAACAGACATATTTTGTAATTACGTTGTGTTTACGGCACCTTTAATCTACACAGGCATAGATAAGCCACGCACTGCAATGCCTCTGGCTTTGTTGGTATAAAAATGTATGCAATACAAGCTTCCAGTTCTAGGCAAGACACAAGTACCCAGCTCAGAGAAATACATTTTACTTCTGCAGGAAAATAATATACACAGCAGATCCTAATTATTTTCTCATTTAATTAACACAATTATTTAGAATGATTCCAAACCTCCTCCCTGTTAATGGGTAAACGTCACCTGAGGCGCTAACAGTATTTCCCTTCTTGTTCTGGGCACGATTATGAAGTAATTGTTTTGCACTCAGAGTTTCACACTCGTATTGTGAGTTGAAAGTAAAAAGTTTGCTCTCGCATTCGCAAAGTCGCTGTAACAAATAAACTTTGAAAAGTCGTAAATGTAAAATTACATTCCCCCATAGACTTCACTGGAGCCAAAAAAGTTTGGGGAAAAAAGGTGCACAAACACGATCATATTGTCTATTTCATAATCCAATGTTCTACATATAGCTGAACATTTTCTGATTATTCTTAGAGATATTTAAAAACTGATGGATTTTTGCACAAATATATATCTATATCTATAGATGATTATAAATAGGTATAGGTATATACAGATATATATGTATATAGGAATATCTATTTAAAAATATATAGAACATATTCTGCTTTGTGCAGAAAATTGGAATGTATAATTTTTTCAGTAAATACACAGTATAACACTTTATTAAATAAGAATATTGCATAAATATGCTTTTTCATGTTTTCAACGACTTGACTGCAAAGGACTACAATGCACTTATATATGTCTATATATGTATTTATGAGTTTATATGAGTATATGTATATATACATATTAAGAAATGTGTATTTTATATCTCTATGGGAAAGCCCTTGGCAGCCCATTTTTTTAGAAATATTTTTTATCAGACAGTGTTGTTATTAGTGTAACTGTACTTTTGAATGTATTTTTGATGTGTTTTGTGCAACTTGTCCGTAAGCTCTAAAGCCACAGTAATTATTCTATTATAAATCACGATTGCGCTCACGCTTCCGCATTTACTTTCAACTTGTAATAAGAGCAGAATTTAGCTTGCACACAAACGATAGCGCTCCTCTCGTAATATGGCGCTCTGTAAATAGAGGTTTTAGTACTGAGGACTACACACATAACTGCTATAGCCTAAAATGTTTCTATTAATAAAATAGAAATTAGAGCTAAACACAGTTAGAAATGGTTAAACAAACAAAAACAAACAGTCCTGTTAAACTTCAACTCAAGAACATCGATCTCATATTAAATTTAGCTTTATGTGACATGATAGTGTTACCCTGTTAACAAAGGACAACTCTTGCAATTAATTTTTCACTGCAACTGCTAAATTAGCTGATAATCAATAAAACATGCTATCAAATATTTTTCATTCTTTATTAGGTTTTACTTATAGGTTTGACACATGACTATGATCTATACAAATGTATTTATAGGGACATGAAACACTAAATACATTTTAAGCCCCTCCCATCTAATTATGGGTGCTGACATTTTGAAACCTAAGTTTCACTGCAGGTATTTGAAGGAGAGTTGCTGCACATGTGTAAACAAATCAACATTTGAATAGAGTGAAAGCTACATTTCAACATGGCAGCACCCATGACTTATGGAAGGCAGGGAATACCCTTAATACAATGCTTATAAAATATATTTAGTGTTTAATATCCTTTTAATGTATTTGAATACATTTTGAATCCAAACCAAAAATTGGGGTTTACCATTCAAACATCTGTTCATTCCAAAACAAACACTGATCATATATTGTCCAAATTACTCAATTTTTATTAGCTTTATATAATTAATAGATTGCAGAGTAGGCAAAAATTTTACTAATTATCTTCCCTAGAAATGAAATGCTGCCCTCCCCCTTTGTGAGGATGAAAATGTGACCTACATTATTATTGCTGATGCAACTTGTCACAAGATGCATTGACTGATGACCTTATGAATATGCTGCATGTTTAGTGGATATGCATCATATAGTAAAGGCAATAATTGTGACTAGATTTAAGGTCAATAACAAGATCAAACTCTAGTAAAATATATTTGTGCAGAAATATATTGGTAGCTATAGTATATATTGCTGCATATGCATATGACTGCTAAGTCATAAGAGGGGGTCAGAAATTACAGGTGGACAGAACTCATGACAGTGCGCTCCCCTATGCTTGTGTATCTTGTTTTGGTTTGTCCAGGGAGGGAGGACTATCACCTCATTTATAGGTTAGATGGACCTTTACACAAGCCTACTACAGAGTAGGAGGAAATGGGCTGTGGCTTGTCTGCTGTCTGATGAGAGTGGGATCTGTGGTGTCTGCAAGAGCTCAGGAAGGTGTATTGGGATACTGGCAAATTGCAGAATATAAGTTAATTTTATTTGGATGTGTGGACTCAAGTTTACCAGAGTACCATCTCCCTAGGGGTCACATAATCTACCCATCTACCACCATTCCCCATTCCCTACACACAGTACGGACGACTTAGCTCTAATTTAGGGTACTATATCAAGTAGTCTCTTGTCCCTTCTACTCATGAAAACCCTGAGATTACAAGTGGAGCGCTAAATAATTGCCCACCCCAAATGGACAAATTTGCCCGTTTGTGGGAGCTCGATAATCAATGTGGGTGCTCAATAAATAACCAGCCATTACAAGTGACTGGTTATTGCTACAGTGACCTTGCGGTAGCAATTAGCACTTTGAAAATTAACCATAGATTAGATCTCTGGTTAAAGTGAAAGTAATTTTTGCAATACCCCAAGCTAGTTATGGATTCTCCTACTTGCATATATTATAGTTGCTAACTTTATATTTCCTAAAAATGTTCTGAAAATAATATATTTTATATTTCATAATGTCCAGCTTTTCATGGCTTCCTCCGCCCCCTGCTCGCTTCCGGGTTTCTTACTGTTACACGTAAGAGAGATCCCACCTGCTCTATACGTCATTAGCCGTGCTCGTTCTCGTGAGTCCAATCTTTTGGGCATGCGCAATAATACGAGCTACGCTACGATACTAAATATTGTATCACTGGATTCATTGCTTAGTATCATAGCGGAGATCGTATGAGCAATTTGCATGCAGTGTATTCCCCCGATGACTCTAACGAGCAATCTATAATCAGTAAGACCAAAACCTTATTTCAATATAATGTTGCATTATGTTTCCCAAAATATTACACATAAATCATATTATTATTATTCATTACAATGTCAGCAATTGGTGATTAGTATAAAAATATAGCTTATCATGTCCTTATCATGTCCTCAAATTTAGAACGATCAAGTTGTGCATTGCAATCATATGTTATATAACCAATAAGAATAGTTTATATTTTCCATAGTACTTTATCAATTTCTAATTACTTGTATTACTTATCGTTCTTGAGAGAAGTCAGTATTAGCAATTCCTTTTGTAGTTTAAATACACATGCAGCTATTGTGAACGCGCATCCGATACTGGATTAAAATGTATGGATTTCCGCATGCGCATAGCAACATATGGGCGAGAAATTAACCGTTTTAGACACCCATGGGGGACCAATTTGATTTAGATAATGGTTAATAGTCACGACGAACAGAAAAAAAATGTATTATGCGGGAGAAGAGTCGGCTAACAAGTCGGATGGATTTCATGAGAATAAACAGGTCTATAATTTAATTGGAACAAAATTGATGAATGAAAGTGATATTAATTTTCAATGATTTATATCAACATATATTGTGGTCTACTCAAGGTGACTTTCACTTTAATTTTCTAAAAGTGCCCCAAATGCCCTCAAAATTGTTTTTTTATTACAAAAATGTACCTTTTTTTAATTTTAAAAAACTGCACTAGTTAGTTTTGGGGCTTTAACGATGGAGGGAGTGGGGTGTTAGGGAAAAAAACAGCACTGAAAAGTGCCTTTACATTGCAGTCAATGGGAACTGTGTGTTCCCAGTAAATATACAGTATATCTATATGCTTATATATATTTGTGATGATATGTGTAAATATATATTTACAAATTGATACCATTGCTGCGCTACTTACCCCCTGCACTGCGTGAGACACGGCATAAGAATGACGCTCCTATTTCAGCCTATGTAAGCATGCTCTTGTAAGCGCAATGCTTCCCAGCAATGCAAACAAAAGCTTGCATTCACATTGCTTTCAACTTGTAATACCAGTGCACATTAGTGTGCTGGTATTACTAAGTGGAGCGCTAAAATCACTTTCAAGAAAGCAATATTTAGCGCTCCTCTGGCAATTTGGCCCTTAGTGTGTTCCCTGGTCTAAGTGACAATATTGAGAGTTTCCCAGAATTCCCTAAGCAAGATGTTATAAACCTTGATGACATTTAGCACCTGGCTTTGATAGAGATGGTGGTGAGGGAGGTGATGGGGATGAATGTAACACTAGGTAGGAATATCCCATTAAAGAGACTGATAAGAATGCCAGAAAAGAGACTGAGTTTGCTAAAGGTTATTGACGGGAGAGTAAAGAAGTGAAAATTTGTAAATGACCTAATGTTTACCAAAATTGTAAATATATAAAGATGTTTATTAGACATGTGCATGGCGAAAAAATTCGGTTTGGCTCGGATCGATTCGTATTTTTTCGAATTTCGGTTCGGATCGATTCAAATTCGGAAAAATTTGAATCAATTCCGTTCGGATTCGTTTCGGATTTATTCGGATTCGAATAAATTCGGCTGGATTCGGTTCGGAAATTCAGAATTTCGGTAAGTGTTAGGTGGGATGTGCTGTGTATGAGACTAGTATATGTACTGTATATTAGGTGTAACCCATAGCAGAGTGATATAACCTAATATACTATACAATACTAACGTAATCCATGGCCATCCGAATCTACTGAATAAATCCAAATAAATCCAAACTAATTCGGATTTATTCGGTAGATTCGGCACTATTTTAATTCGGAAATTCGAATTGATCCGAATCCCGAATTTTACGAATTTGGCCGAATTTCCAAATTGATCCGAAACGAATCGCACACTTCTAATGTTTATAATTCCTTCAATTTGAGGTCTATGAAAGAAGCGAAAAATAAGGTTAGGTTTGGATGTTCCTGCAAAATGCTGAAATTATTAACAGAAATTTTTGCTTTCCCATTCCTTCAAAGAATCAAGACCCCTGGCACCATATTAGTAAAGACAAATCCATACACTTTACCCACACCATGAGCCCTATTTTGTTGCTGCCCCCGCCCCGTAGCAGAACTAATACTGATTGCAGAGCCAAATGGGGCCCCTAGAGGTGCGCACCCGGTCTTGATTGAGACCACTGAGACCCCCTGTAGTTACGCCTCTGTCTAAACCTTCTGAGTTTGTTACATTAGTAACTTCTTTATAACTGTCTTTAAAGGGACAGTCAACTCAAAAAATGTTATTTTTTAAAAAGATAGATAATCCCTTTATTACCCATTCCCCAGGTTTGCACAGAAAACACAGTTAAATGAATACACTTTTTACCTCTGTAATTACCTTATTTCTAAGCATCTTCTGACTGCCCCCTGATCACATGACTTTATCTATTGACTTGCATATAAGCCAATTAGTGCTGTGTTGCTAGAATCCACGGGCGTCAGCCCAATGTTATCTATATGGCTCACATGAACTAGTTTTCAATGTTGTGAAAAGCAAATACAAAACATGTGATCATGGGGCTGTCTTTTGGGACTTAGAAACAGACAGAAAATTTAGAGGTATAAAGGTTATAAAGTATGTTAATATAACCATGTTTGTGTGCAAAGCTGGGGAATGGGTAGTAAAGACAAAAAAGGAGAGTGTGTATCAAGCTGTATCTCAAAAACAGAACCTCAAAAGTTGCAAAATCTCACAAATTCGCAACCGTGGTAGAATAAGGTTTGGGATTTAGAGGTGGCGCCTACGGCTATCTGTTGTGTAATGAATTTCTACGAATTGTGCATCAAATAAAATCTATATAAAATATTATTATAAAAAACACCAATAGACAGGGTAGATAAAAATGTTCAGTGTTTAATAGATATTAAAAATAATATGTTTAAAAACAGAATTGCCAACCTATAGGTAGTAAAGGCATTATCTATCTTTTTAAACAATAACAATTTTTGTGTTGACTGTCCCTTTAACTAGCCTTAGCAGAGGAGATTAGATAACACAACAGGCTTTTAATCCTAGGGAAACCTAAGTTACGACAATGGCAATGCCCATCAATGAAAAATGAGACTAAATAGTTGTATGCAAGCAATAGTACAATTATAAAATGCTCTAACACAGTAGAACATTTTCTTATGTCCCTTAATGAGAAAGTGGGCAATTGTCTTCTCATCCTATCTTAAATATATCTGTATTCTGATAAAAAAAAATCTACAGTATTTCAGTGTAAAAACTAATTAAATGCTCTTTCCAAGGTTTATACTTAAAGGAGATATTTTTAAATATCTATTCCCTAGACAACTGAACTCTGAGAATGAGAGGTAGACTGAATGTTTCGAAAGCAGCCTTTTACTTGAAAATCTGTGACACTGAAATTCTTTGATTGTTGCAGTAATTGGTTGTAAGTGTATATTGTCTTTTATTCTCTTAAAGGGACACTGAACCCACATTTTTTTATTTCCTGATTCAGATAGAGCAGCAATTTTAATCATGTTTCTAATTTACTCCTATTATCATTTTTTCTTCATTCTCTTGCTATCTTTATTTGAAAAGCAAAAATGTAAGTATATAAGCTGGCCCATTTTTGGTTCACAACCTGGGTTGTGCTTGCTGATTGGTGGCTAAATGCACCCACCAATAAACAAGTGCTGTCCAGGGTCCGAACCAAAAATGGTCTTGCTCCTTAGCTTAGATCTCTTCTTCTTCAAATAAAGATAGCAAGAGAATGAAGAAACATTGATAATATGAGTAAATTAGAAAGCTGCTTAAAATTGCCTGCTCTATCTGAATCACGAAAGAGAGAATTTGGGTTTAGTGTCCCTTTAAACTTTCATGATTCAGATAGAGCATGCAAATTTTTTTTTTTATATTCATTTTTTATTGTATATTTCAACATGTTTAAACAAATACATTTGATTTCAAAAAGAGTAAGTAAAGTAATTTAGGCCAGCAATTGACAATTCAAGTATTCCTGCATATGAGCAAAAGAGAAGGTAAAACAAGAAAGAACAAACATAAAACCCTCTAATATTTTCTAAGCTTTTTCTGGCCTCTGATAGCATAAAAAAAAGAAAATAAATTAACTCTATTAATCCTTAAGTTTTAAGGTTATCCTGTTGAAATATTTTTATTTGTAATTCCCTACAATTACTAACCCTAAAAAAAAAAAAAAAAGAACTGGCAACTCAAAACAAAAAAAACAAAACAAAAAAAACAAAACAAAAAAAAACAGAGAAAAAAAAAACAAAAAACAAAACAAAAAAAAACAAACAAACAAAAAAATAATAAGGGGAAGGATTCTTCCTCCTCAGTCCTCCCTCCTCCTCCCCCCCCTACCAACTCTCCTGAGTCCAATCCATTCACCAAAGCCCCAGTAAAACCAGCTCTGTGTTTTGAAAGGGGAATATAATATACTCTATTTCTGTAATCGGGAGGGATTTAATAAATGGTGCCCATTTACCAAAGAATTTTCTGATGTCACTCTCATTGTTGATGTTCGTATCACGTTGCTCTAAAATGCATTGTTTTTTAAGGTAATTTTTTATTTCTACCACCGAAGGTAATTCTTTCGTTTTCCATTTTTTAAATATTAGGTATCTGGCTGCTAAAATGGAGACACTTATTATCTTTTCGTTCAAATGTTGTTCTGCCTGATTGTCGCAGCAGAAAATGATTAAGCTTGGTGACAACTCCAAGGGAGAAATCTTAAGAGAGGTGTTAATCCAAAATTCAAGTTTACGCCAGAACTGACTAATCAGGGGGCATTTAAACATCATGTGTGTGATATCAGCTGCAACCAGAGAACATTTCTGACACTTTTGAAAATTCGGATTCTGAAGCTTATGCCCTTTTTCTGGTGTATAATGAAATTTATGTATCAATTTAAGATGCGCTTCTCTCCATGTTGCTGAGAGAGTGGCCTGAGCCACTTTGTGAATGGATTTTTGAATGAATTTACAATCAACATGCTCTAGTGCCATGATTAGTCTCCAGTCTTGAGCAATTTTCTCTAAAGTACGTTTCCCCTCTTGAGCTCCTAAAAGATAGTAGCAGTAAGAGATGGACATGCGGCCCTTCTTAACTAATGTAAGCCAGTCCTCTAGGTTACCCAGCTCCCAGTTCCACTCACCCTCCCTCAGTAACCCAGATACATAATGCCTTGCTTGCAGAAAAGCATAAAACTCCTTGTTAGAGAGATTGAAGCTGTTTTTAATTTCTTCAAATGTTCTGAGACACTTATTCTCTTCATCGATAAATTGTATTATCGTTTTTAGTCCCACTGAATACCACTTTTTAAAGATAGCTGAGTCTAGACCAGCTTGAAATAATGGATTACCCCTTAGGGGAAGATATTTGGAAACTTTGCAATTAAAGGAAAGAAGCTTCCCTATCCTCCACCATGCCTTTAATGGGTTAAAAATCGCTTTAATTTTCTTGATTCTAAGTGGCATGTCCTTTGGAGCGCAATGTAATAGTGCGCAAGGTAAGTATGGATCACAGATGCTCTCTTCCAATGCATTGTTTAGAACATAATTATTGCCGGAGATCCAGTCTGCCGCAATACGTGCTAAGAAAGAAAGATTATAAAGCCGCAAGTTAGGTAATGCGAATCCTGCAAATATCTTGGCTTGTGTCAATTTATTCAGGGCTATCCTAGGTTTTCTCATTTGCCATATGAAGCTTCTAAGCCAGCTGTTTAGGCTTCGAATGTCCCTATCAAATAGCATTAATGCAGTATTCTGTAATATATACAGCAATTTAGGAAGAAGTACCATTTTGAACAGGGCTATCAGTCCTGATATAGAGAGGGGTAGGTTTTCCCAAGTCCTTAGTTTATCTTTAAATATTGTCAGAATTGGAGGGATGTTGAGGTTATATAGGTCAAGTGGATTCGTAGGTATTACTATACCTAAATACTTAAATGAGTCCTTAACTATTCTAAAGGGGCTGTTCAAGAAGGAGTCTTTGTTTTTTCGGAGCCAATAGATCTCTGATTTGTTTACGTTTGTTTTATATATAGAGCATGCAAATTTAAACAACTTTCCAATTTACATCCATTGACAAAATGTGCACAGTCTTTTTATATTTACACTTTTAGCGTCACCAGCACTTACTGAGCATGTGCAAGAATTCCAGAATTGCTATTGTATTGTCGTGTTATCATGTATTTGTTAATTATGTAAATGTACTGTATTTACTGGTCCTTTAAATAGTGTTATTCATTTTTACTAAAGCCTCATAGACATCCAACAGACTTTTATTATTTTAATAGCATTGAAAAAGCCTTATACATAAGATAAAACTATTATAATCAGCTAGGGCTATTCTAGGGTTATGCTACACACATATTCACTAGTACTCACAAACCTTAGAAGTGCAAGATTTATTACATGCCCAGGAACATGAAAGCTGTAAAGAGCAGAGGAGTGGGACTTAAAAAACATAATGGTAGGTATAATTTATAGAAGATTATGTTATAATGATTTACCAGAATTATCATTCTGCATCCATGATGTTTAGCATTGGGGTCACATTTGTTAACATCCTTAAAAAGTATATTCTAGAATAGTTTTTAAAGAAATGTGAAGGTGAAAGATAACTGCTTATGATTTAGACAGATTGTGCAAATTCTGGATTATTATTGGATACCACCTATGGAGTGTCCTCTTGTTTATTTTCCTCTTGTTCACAGTTTTTTCTGCTAGTGAATGTAACATTTCACATAGCGCATAGGGGGTATGGGGGTGCACTGGGTGCAAAAACATCCCATTATTTTGCTTAACACTCCCATCAGGCTAGGTGAGTTGAGAATTTAGAAGACAATTACCCATTGCTGCCACTGTTAAGCCTAGCCATGTCCAGATCCACCCATATCCCATTACCCCAACCACTGACCAGTCATGACCCTGATCATGGTCCTTCTAGACTGTGTTCCAAGCTTCTTGGCCCCTGCATTGTGCTCTGCACAGTGGTTTGGTTACCAGAGTGCAGGAAGGCGCAAACTAAACATCCCAACCCTTCTGGTAGCAATTAAGCTGAGGTGGAGGAAGAAAATAGCCCCTTCCAACACAACATTACACCCCCAGACCCCTAGTCACACCCTAACCCCCCAATAATTAATCCATTCTGTAAGTCTGTCCACATGTTCTACAAGACAAGCTTTCTCCCCTCCCTCATTAATCACTTGCTAGAACCATCACTGACTCGTGGGTGTTTTAAAACCCCAAAGTGCATCACACATATATACCTAGAAAATACATTTCCATTTCCTTGCTAAGAACTTTAACTCTGGAGGATAACATAGTACTATGGTGTGCACTTCCCTTTTTTGTCTTTTTGCAGCCTATACAAATGTAAATAAATGTCTGCAAATCTTTGAGGCTAAATAAATTGGCATTCCTTTCCTCCTTAGGCAAAGTGTTCCACAATTTGATTTTTCTTACAGTATTAAACGGTTATATTGCTGAAGGTTAAATCTCCTTTCCTCTAGCCTTAAAGGGACAGTCTAGTATAAATTAAACTTTCATTATTCAGATAGGACTTGTAAGTTTAATCAACTTTCCAATTTACTTTTATCATCAAATTTGCTTTTTTTCTCTTGGTATTCTTAGTTTAAACTAAACCTAGGTAGGCTCATATGCTAATTTCTAAGCCTTTGAGGGCTGCCTCTTATCACATGCTTTTTAAATCTCTTTTCAACACAAAGAGACAGAAAGTACACGTGGGCCATATAGATAACACTGTGTTCAGGCACAGGGGGTTATTTAAGATCTAGCACAAAACAATGCTAAATGCAAGACAATATATAATAAACAGTCACAGTCATGTGATCAGGGGGCTGGAAGAAGGTTCCTAGATACAAGGTAATCACAGAGGTAAAAAGTACATTAATATAACTGATGGTTATGCAAAACTGGGGAATGAATAATAAAGGGATTATCTATCTTTTAAAATAATAACAATTCTATGGTAGACTGTCCCTTTAAATTGTGACTACTTAATTGTCTTAGATTATACAGAGCTTCCACCCAAAGTATATTCAATGCCCATATACAAAGTAATTGTATCACCTCTCAAACACCTTTTTCTAGAGTAAACATCCAATTTGGCTAACCTCTCCTTATAGTCTAAATCCTCAATTCCCCTTGCTAGTTTTATGGCCCTTCTCTGAACTTTTTTCTAATTCTAAGTAAGCCTAAGGGGTAGATTTATTATGCAGCTGATGCTGCAATCTACACTGCATAAGTTAAGAAGCAGTGGTCATAAGACCGCTGCTCCTTAACGTCACCGACACCTTTAAGCTGGAGGACTGAAATCATCCCGAAACAATACAATGGGGATGATTGACACCCCCCTGCTAGAAATGCTTGTGCAATGGTAAATGATGACAGCATATGCTGTCGGCATTTGGCGAGGTCGAGTAGACATGATTCGCTATAGCGAATCATGTCCGCTCACCATTTAATAAATTTACCCCTAAATCTCTTTCCTCTTCTGCTTTGCTAATTCTAGTCTCATTTAAATAATACATTGCCTGCATATTTTTACTTCCAAACTGTAGAAGCATGCATTTACCAGTATTATATCTCATTTTCCATTTACCAGCCCATTCTTCCAATTTTTGTAAATCCCATTCAACATTGACCTAATCACTTTGCACACATTTGTATAATCTGCAAAAATAGAAATGTTGGTGTTTATTTCCAGGGCCCAGTGCTGATCCTTGGGGGAGTATACTATTTGCTTTTGTTTAATCTGAGTATGATCTATTTACTGCTACTCTTGCTCATTGTCTTTAATCCAGTTATTTATTGATGAGCTAACATTTTCTGCTGATACCAGTTCCTTAATTTTGTACAATAATTTCTCATGTTGCACTGTATCAAGAGCCTTGATCAAATCCAAGTATATCACATCAAATGATTCCCCTTTACCTATATCCTTACTCACGTCATCATAGAATCTAATTAGATTAGCTTGGCATGATCTTTTGTGTGATCTCAATATTTTAAAGAAGCAATTTTAAATACACAAATTAATCAACTAATTTTTTTAAATAGACAGTCTTGTTGTTTTTGGATTAATGCAAGAACAATTTGACTGTATTTTTTTACATTTGATCAGCAACAAATACATATGTCTAGTTCATATAATAAAATGTACTGCACGATAAACAGGTCAACTGAAAAAACATAGTCAAAATGAAATATTGATTAAGCAGAGATTAAAACCAGCATTTAAAGAGATGGTAAACCTTAACTAATCAAATGCCATATATTAAATCTTTGCCATTAAAAAAATGTATGTGTACCTTTTCTGTTTTTAATTAATCTGTTAAAGGGTTAAATTAGTGCATATAGTAATGCTTCTATTGCAATGTTATGCCGGCCCACTTGGATGAACTCGTTTTTTTTTAATGACAATTCTAGTGAACATCCAATCAGGGCCAGACTGTGAAATCAGACCGGCCATGGAAATTTGTAGGGCCCAGCCCCCTCCAGATCAGCCCAGCCCCCTCTGGCTCATGGCCCAATCCAGCCCTGTATAGTGCCCATGTGAGTAAAGTTTAAGAAGTATGGTGCCCATGTGAGTATAGTTTAGGGAGTACGGTGGTGCCCATGTGAGTATAGTTTAGGGAGTATGATGCCCATGTAAAAGAGGATTAGGGATTTCAGTACCCATGTAAAGGAGACTTAGTGAGTATGGGGCCCATGTAAAGGAGACTTAGTGAGTATAATGCCCATGTAAAGGAGACTTAGTGAGTATTGTGTCCATGGATGTGAGACTCAGTGGTTTTTGTACACATGGAGACAGTGTCCATATATGCCAGTCAGATTTAGTGAATGGTGCTCATGTAAGTCAGGTATAGTAATTATTAGTGAGGCTCAGAGATTAAATGCTGATACCATGTAAGTGAGATTTTCTGTGTACATTATCAGTAAGGAGTCTCCGGTATCTCTCGCATCTGTACGCAATTTGCCCTCTAAAACATACGGAGCTCAAGCTATCACCTCCCCATCTCACCTCTCTCTCAGCTTACAAGTTCTTCGACCGCATCTTCCACTATAGTAGAAAGGAAGGAGCTGCCTCGGCCCTCTGGAGCGACTGTGATGGATGAAGGGGGGCTGGGTGGGGAGGAGCCATCCGAGCACACATGTGGGTGGGGGAGCAGCCCGGGGTCAAAAAGTAAAGGCACCACTAAGTTCCTGCTTGGTGGTGTGGTGTCACCCCCTCCCTGAGCTTGTCATACCAGCCTTGTGTGGACAGGGCTAAGGGAGGGAACTGGCGGCACACTGACTTGTCCTTTGCGCTCACAACTGTGCTTTGCTGCTGCCTGCTCTCCATAGACTGCAGCTGCCCCTGTCGGCCCACCAGCTGCCGGCCCACCGGGATTTTTCCCGGTATCCTGGCGACCCAATCCGGCCCTGCATCCAATCAGCGTGTGTGTCATTTGACGATCTTGAAGCCCTTTTAAAGGCCTTAGAAAGCCTATGTAGAGAGTGGATTTGACTGCTCTTTACATCACAGCCCAGCCAATAGAGGAAATGAAGGGGGCAGAGGAACAGACAATACCAATTAGGATTATAAATCTTTTATTATAAAATATATATACACTTTTTAACAAAAATAATTATGTGTTTTTTCTTGAAAAATAATATATTTTTCATTACAACATTCTTATAGTTTGAAATTTACTATCACTTTAATTACATATAAATTATAGAAATTTTGAGGTACAATTTTTTCCCTTTTTACAAAGAGTTGCTCAGGTGATATTTTCTTGAGAGCTTTTTACAGTTTTGCTGCATCACTTTCAAGTGATTTAGCATATGGGTATTATGTCCCTTTAAGTGTTGAAATTTAAAATACCACTTTAAAATTTAGGATTTTTTTAGACCTGAAGAAAGCCATTATTAATAATAGCATTGCATAGAATTACATGAAGAACTCCACTACTTGCTCACCATTGGCTTAGCAATAGAGCGATATGCAACATGAATTTTACTGTGTGCCCCTTAGAAGTCTATTATGTGAGGGATTTAGCGCACCCAAGCTACCTGACATGCAGCTGTTAGTGCGCCCTAAACTATCACTCGAGTTATAATATATATATATTCAGTATATATAAATAACTTAAGTTGGGCATAAACGAAAACATAAAGTGCCATTGACTTTGTAATATTTTTGCGCTCCACTTGTAATCTAGGCCAAAAACATTTATTTTGAACAAAATCTAATGTACATTCATTATTTATTTTCTTGTAATTAAACACAGCAAAGTTTATTTTTCCAAAACTCCTAGAGAGGGTGGATGCATCGTACAGGCTTCTTCCCACTGAGGGCTAGATTACGAGTGGCGTACTAACAGTGCCGCGTGAGCTAAATTGTGTTTATCACGGCTGCTTGTGCGCGACGGGTTAGCGCAAGAGCAAAAACTTTTTACTTTCCACTTGTAAGATGCACGGTTTTCGACATGCGAAAAAATTCAAGTCAAACACAGTGCGTTATCAATAATATTCACACAGTGAGGGTCAGTAAATATATCGGAGTCCTATTTCATCATTAGGTTAAAGACTATTACTATACACATACATTTGAACCTGATTAGCAAATCTATTTTGAATTGCAACGGTTACTTTCCTTGTTAGAGGATTTATAATTAAAGTATCATTTGAAATATACCAGCTATATTTTGATCCTTAAACACTGATACAATCCTCCTAGGATAACTTAAATAAGGCTGTATAAATTACGGGTTTTTAAATGATGTATTCCCAGTTTTTCAACACTTTAATAAATGTTAAGTTTTACACTACACCTTACTCCTAAACAAAATCCAAAGTGTATCGCTTGTTGGAAAACTTCTCTCAGTTTCTTTTTCTAAAAACGTGTTCACCTGCATGTAGCTGGCAAGACAAGTAAGTGTAACAAAACTCTCATATCATGCAGTGATATAGTGCACTGGTCTTGTCTCTGCTTCACATACATAAATGAGAGAGATCTTGCAGTGCTTAAGAGTTCTGCATTCAGTGAGTTCAGCCCCTGTGAAGTCTGAACTACTCTTTCTCTCCTATTTGGAGGATCCTTTAATCATCATGCCCATCAAGATATGTTCAAACTGATACAAAATAAACAAGTCAGCATAGTATAAAGAGCCTAACATTTGCCAGGCAGACCCCTTTTTTCATTAATTTTGCCCTACCCAGGTCAAGGAGAGAGGTAAATGGGCATATTTATGTAAGAATACTAGGCATACATTTAAAAAAAAATGATGCCCCCATCATAACCACCCTCCGCTCTTGGTATGTTGCTGAGAAGCATCCTTTTTTTAACATCTATGTCCACCTGATGGAGATGTTTGATTACGTATAGTCCGCACCCAGTACATCTCCTGTAGATTTCATGCCAGGTCCATCAGAAGAACAATAATCACATTTGTAGAGCAGCCCATTAGAAGCTGATAATAGGGGACTCCTGGTGAATGGGACCCAACCTGCACTGCATGTACTTTTGTTACACACCTAGGGGCCTAGTTATCAAGCCGTCAACCTCAAATACGCTGGAATTCCGCAGCGTATTTGTGGCGAGGCTGATTCGCCTTAGTTATCAAAGGCTCGAGACCGGCAAAAGTAGAATTTTGTGACGTAAACTTCGATCCGCCGGACTCAGTCCGACACAGATCGATTCTTACGTCACTCCAGATGTTCCGCACACAAGTGCGGCACAATCTCACTACTTTTGCTAGTTATCAAAAAACTAGCAGGTACGCTTGGCACTTTTACGGCCCAGCGTACCTGGTTTTCAAGCGCCAGCCTGGAGGCGGCGGATCCCATAGGAATCAATGGGAGTCTGACCATAGCGAAAGTACAAATTCGCTGCTGACAGACATCCCATTGATTCCTATGGGAGCTGTCTACACCTAACACCCTAACATGTACCCCGAGTCTAAACACCGCTAATCTGACCCCCCCTACACCGCCGCAACTAAATAAAGTTATTACCCCCTAAACCGCCGCTCCCGGAGCCCACCGCAAGCTACTCTATACATATTAACCCCTAAACCGCCGCTCCCGGAGCCCATCGCAACTATAATAAATGTATTAACCCCTAAACCGCCGCTCCCTGAACCCGCCGCAACCTATATTAAATGTATTAACCCCTATCCTGCCCCCCCTACACCGTCGCCACCTATAATAAATTTATTAACCCCTAATCTGCCCCCCCCTACACCGTCGCCACCTATAATAAATTTATTAACCCCTATCCTGCCCCCCACTACGCCGCCGCCACTGTAATAAAATTATTAACCCCTAAACCTAAGTCTAACCCTAACCCTAACGCCCCCCTAACTTAAATATTAATTAAATAAATCTAAATAAATTAACTCTTATTAACTAAATGAATCCTATTTAAAACTAAATACTTACCTTTAAAATAAACCCTAATATAGCTACAATATAAATAATAATTATATTCTAGCTATCTTAGGATTTATATTTATTTTACAGGTAACTTTCAATTTATTTTAACCATGTACAATAACTATTAAATAGTTATTAACTATTTAATAGCTTACCTAGCTAAAATAAAGAGAAATGTACCTGTGAAATAAATCCTAACCTAAGTTACAATTACACCTAACACTACACTATACTTTAATAAATTATTCCTATTTAAAAATAAATACTTACCTGTAAAATGAACCCTAAGATAGCTACAATATAATTAATAATTATATTATAGCTATCTTAGGATTTATATTTATTTTACAGGTAACTTTGTATTTATTTTAGCTAGTTAGAATAGTTATTAAATAGTTATTAACTATTTAATAACTACCTAGCTAAAAGAAATACAAAATTACCTGTAAAATAAATCCTAACCTAAGTTACAATTAAACCTAATACTACACTATCATTAAATTAACTAAATAAACTACCTACAAATAACTACAATTAAATACAATTACATAAACTAACTAAAGTCCAAAAAATAAAAAAAGCTAAGTTACAAAAAATAAAAAATTAAGTTACAAACATGTTAAAAATATTACAACAATTTTAAGCTACTTACACCTAATCTAAGCCCCCTAATAAAATAACAAACCCCCCCAAAATAAAAAAAATCCCTACCCTATTCTAAATTAAATAAATTTCAAAGCTCTTTTACCTTACCAGCCCTTAAAAGGGCCATTTGTGGGGGCATGCCCCAAAAAGTTCAGCTCTTTTGCCTGTAAAAGAAAAATACAACCCCCCCCAACATTAAAACCCACCACCCACATACCCCTAATCTAACCCAAACCCCCCTTACAAAAACCTAACACTAATCCCCTGAAGATCATCCTACCTTGAGTCGTCTTCACTCAGCCGAGCCACCGATGGAACTGAAGAGGACATCCGGAGCGGAAGAAGTTAATCCTCCAAGCGGCGCTGAAGAAATCTTCCATCCGATGAAGTCATCATCCAGGCGGCGCTGAAGAAGTCTTCGATCCGGCCGATGTCATCTTCAAAGAGGCGCTGAAGAGGTCTTCTATCCGGGCGAAGTCATCTTCCAAGCCGGGTCTTGAATCTTCCTTCCGCCGATGCGGAACCACCTTCTTCACCTACGGACTACGACGAATGACGGCTCCTTTAAGGGACGTCATCCAAGATGGCGTCCCCTCAATTCCGATTGGCTGATAGGATTCTATCAGCCAATCGGAATTAAGGTAGGAAAAATCTGATTGGCTGATGGAATCAACCAATCAGATTGAGCTTGCATTCTATTGGCTGTTCCGATCAGCCAATAGAATGCGAGCTCAATCTGATTGGCTGATTGGATCAGCCAATCGGATTGAACTTGAATCTGATTGGCTGATTCCATCAGCCAATCAGATTTTCCTACCTTAATTCCGATTGGCTGATAGAATCCTATCAGCCAATCGGAATTGAGGGGACGCCATCTTGGATGACGTCCCTTAAAGGAGCCGTCATTCGTCGCAGTCCGTCGGTGAAGAAGGTGGTTCCGCGTCGGCGGAAGGAAGATTCAAGACCCGGCTTGGAAGATGACTTCGCCCGGATAGAAGACCTCTTCAGCGCCTCTTTGAAGATGACATCGGCCGGATCGAAGACTTCTTCAGCGCCGCCTGGATGATGACTTCATCGGATGGAAGATTTCTTCAGCGCCGCTTGGAGGATTAACTTCTTCCGCTCCGGATGTCCTCTTCAGTTCCATCGGTGGCTCGGCTGAGTGAAGATGACTCAAGGTAGGATGATCTTCAGGGGATTAGTGTTAGGTTTTTGTAAGGGGGTTTGGGTTAGATTAGGGGTATGTGGGTGGTGGGTTTTAATGTTGGGGGGGGGGTTGAATTTTTCTTTTACAGGCAAAAGAGCTGAACTTTTTGGGGCATGCCCCCACAAATGGCCCTTTTAAGGGCTGGTAAGGTAAAAGAGCTTTGAAATTTATTTAATTTAGAATAGGGTAGGGATTTTTTTATTTTGGGGGGGTTTGTTATTTTATTAGGGGGCTTAGATTAGGTGTAAGTAGCTTAAAATTGTTGTAATATTTTTAACATGTTTGTAACTTAATTTTTTATTTTTTGTAACTTAGCTTTTTTTATTTTTTGTACTTTAGTTAGTTTATGTAATTGTATTTAATTGTAGTTATTTGTAGGTAGTTTATTTAGTTAATTTAATGATAGTGTAGTATTAGGTTTAATTGTAACTTAAGTTAGGATTTATTTTACAGGTAATTTTGTATTTCTTTTAGCTAGGTAGTTATTAAATAGTTAATAACTATTTAATAACTATTCTAACTAGCTAAAATAAATACAAAGTTACCTGTAAAATAAATATAAATCCTAAGATAGCTATAATATAATTATTAATTACATTGTAGCTATCTTAGGGTTTATTTTACAGGTAAGTATTTATTTTTAAATAGGAATAATTTATTAAAGTATAGTGTAGTGTTAGGTGTAATTGTAACTTAGGTTAGGATTTATTTCACAGGTACATTTCTCTTTATTTTAGCTAGGTAAGCTATTAAATAGTTAATAACTATTTAATAGTTATTGTACATGGTTAAAATAAATTGAAAGTTACCTGTAAAATAAATATAAATCCTAAGATAGCTAGAATATAATTATTATTTATATTGTAGCTATATTAGGGTTTATTTTAAAGGTAAGTATTTAGTTTTAAATAGGATTCATTTAATTAATAAGAGTTAATTTATTTAGATTTATTTAATTAATATTTAATTTAGGGGGGGCGTTAGGGTTAGGGTTAGACTTAGGTTTAGGGGTTAATCATTTTATTACAGTGGCGGCGGCGTAGTGGGGGGCAGGATAGGGGTTAATACATTTATTATAGGTGGCGACGGTGTAGGGGGGCAGATTAGGGGTTAATAAATTTATTATAGGTGGCGACGGTGTAGGGGGGGCAGGATAGGGGTTAATAGGTTTAATATAGGTTGCGGCGGGTTCATGGAGCGGCGGTTTAGGGGTTAAACTATTTATTTAGTTGCGGAGAGGTGCGGGATCAGCAGGATAGGGGTTAATAATTTTATAATAGAGGGCGACGGTATAGGGGGGGCAGGATAGGGGTTACTAGGTATAATGTAGGTGGCAGCGGTGTCCGGGAGCGGCGGTTTAGGGGTTAATACATTTATAAGACTTGCGGCAGGGTCTAGGAGCGGCGGTTTAGGGGTTAATACATTTATAAGACTTGCGGCAGGGTCTAGGAGCGGCGGTTTAGGGGTTAATACATTTATAAGAGTTGCGGCAGGGTCTAGGAGCGGCGGTTTAGGGGTTAGTAACTTTATTTATTTGCGGGGGTCTCCGGGGGCGCCGGTATAGGGGGTAGAACAGTGTAGTTTAGTGTGAGTGCTTAGTGACAGGCTAGCAATAAAGCTGGGAAAAAGCCGAAGGGCAGCGAGATCGGATGAGTGATAACTCTCACAGTCCGCTGCTCATCGCCCCGCGGCTTTTTGACAGCTTTATTTGATAACTTAGGCGTATTTTTTCAGGTCCGCGGCGGCGAAGGTTGGCGAGCTTAGGCGGACGTATTGGGCCGGCGAAGCCAGAAAAGTAGACGGCTTGATAACTACCCCCCCTACTTTTAAAATGAGAAAAATTAAAAAAGCAAAAAAACAACATATATACAGAGCTTCCAACTGTCCTGCACTCTGCAGGATCATAATGGTTTGGGAGCTCTGCACCCATTGTCACTCTTGCTTGCCAAGGCCCATCAAGCCATACCCCCAATTAGCCACTCCCCCAACCAACTCTTTTCACTGTGATGTGACTCCTCTCTAGTGTTTCAGACCTGTCCCCTGGATCTCCCTAATTAAGCCCCCCAGTAAACAGTCTAAGGGATATGTACAGAGGTATAATTATAAATTATTCTGAATGTCATGTTTAATAAAGCTAAACTTTTGATTAATGTAGCATCACAAAAAATGCTGTGATGGTGCAATGATCACTTTTGCAATGAAGAATATAAAAATCTTAAAGGGATATTATGACATTGTTTTTATTTTTCCATCTTGAAGAGGTCATATTGATATGTATTATATTTTTGTTACCGGCTGTTCTTGCACTTAAAAAAAATAGATATTTTACGTAAATAACTAACTTTTTAACTTTCTTCATGCAGAAAACGTTAAAAAATAATATTTATTTATCCATCGTTCTGTGTGTCTGTGTGTGACTGTGTGTCTATCTTTCTATCTATCTATTTATCTATCTTCTATCTTATCCATCTATATTTTCCATCCATCTTCTCTCTTTCCCCCTCTCTCTTCTCTCTCTTTTCTCTCTCTCTCTCTCTTCTCTCTCTTCTCTCTCTTCTCTCTCGCTCTTCTCTCCCTCTTCTCTCTCTCTCTCTTTCTCTTCTTTCTCTTTATCCTCTCTCTCTCTCTTCTCTCTCTCTCTCTCTCTCTCTCTTTCCTCTCTCCTCTCTTCTCCCTCTCTTCTCCCTCTCTCTCTCTTCTCTCTCTTTCCTATCTATCTCTCTCTCTCCTCCGTTTCTTTTCTCTCTCTCTCTCTCTTTCTCTCTCTCTCTCTCTCTCTCTCTCTCTCTCTCTCTTCTCTCTCTCTTCTCTAAGCAGTGGTCTTTCCTACTAGTGACAAAAATGTATAGAGTTTAATGCCCAAGTCCTTATATTTCATTTTCACTAGTAGCCTTTTTCCAGGTAATATCAACAAAATTTCATAGATTTAAAATGCAGGGTCTTAAAGAGGGGAAAACGCTCAGCTTTGTGTGTAGGTGTTTGACAGAAAAAATATCTGAAGTTAATGAATAAATAACATAAAGGGAAAATAGGCTGAGCATTCAAGTGGTTAAAAATAAAGTCTATTAGCACACATTGCCAGTATTAACAAGGCACAAAAAGTCATTTGTTGCTGCATCAGTTAGTAACATCACTGTAAGTGCCGGAACCAGAGGCGGTGAGTCAGGGAGAATGCAAAGAAACAGTCTGTAGCGAGTACTACTCTAGTTAGACTGCAGCTGGGTTTCCTTCCTGAACAACTTTAATCTATATAATCTTAATGACCATAACAATTATTATACATACTACTGATGCCCTAATCTCCTGTAATTATGAGATTTTAATCCTCCAACCACAAAACCTTTTCACTTTATTTTTCTCTTCTGCTTCTTACATGGTATGTGCAGAGATTTGTTGATGTTATTTTCAGTTTTCGAATGTCACTTTTGAATTCGAATGTCACATTTATAAAACACAGTTGTAGACTGGAAATACTATTTTGAATTTGAATGTCACATTCAAATTCAAATGTCACATTCAAATTTGAATATTACATTTATAAAACAGTATTAGACTAGAAATACTATTTTGAATTCGAATTTTACATTCAAATTCGAATGTAGCATTCAAATTCGAATATTACATTTATTAAACACAGTTGTAGACTAGAAATACTATTTCAAATTCAAATATTACATTTAAAAAACACAGTATTAGCCTAGAAATACTATTTCGAATTCAAATGTAGCATTCGAATTTGAATATTGCATTTATTAAACACAGTTGTAGACTAGAAATACTATTTCGAATTTGAATATTACGTTTGAAAAACACATTATTAGCCTAGAAATACTATCTCGAATTCAAATGTAGCATTCGAATTCGAATATTATATTTATTAAACACAGTTGTAGACTAGAAATACTATTTTGAATTTGAATGTCACATTCAAATTCGAATATTACAGTTCGAAATTAAATGAATACATAGCTAAACATTCTATTATTCGAAAAAATGTTTTCAAATTTTATTGAAAAATTTGAAAATAGAATGTTAGAATGTTATATACAGTAGACATTCGATATTCGATTACAATGAACGAATGTATCAAAATTTGTTTTACATTTCAAATTTTTAGAAACATTCGCCCATCCCTAGTCTGTAAACATTATATTCTTTCAATCTCTTATGTGTCAGAGAGCTAACTGTTGCCTGACTTCTCTTTCTCTCTCTCGATCTCTTGATACACACACAGATCTTTATATGAACAGGACCACATAAAAATCTTTCTGCACTAGTTGTTTTTTTTTTTTTAAGACTGTGAACAGTATATTAAACAAGCAGTATAACTATTTTCTGTGCATGGTGTGTTGATCAACATATGTGTGTTAGTCATGTGTGAAAGCCAAGCAAAAGAACAGCTTTAACCCCTTAATGACCACAATGTACCCTGTATGTCACTGGTCGTTAAGGGTTTTTTCAGGACATAATAGCACAAGTCTAGCAAGAACACACTATTAATGCCCTCCCTCCAGCAGGCTTTGTGGAATAGAGCAGTCTCAACGCTGGTGGCAAGACCGCACTATAAAACAATCAAGTCCCAAAAAAAGGCCAGCGACATACAGGGTACGTCGCTGGTCCTTAAGGGGTTAATATCTGCTAATATTTAAACAATCTGATTAAATATTTGTTCATGGAATCAGGAAAAGTTTCCAATCCTTTACAGGTACTTATATACAAATGTTCCTATAACATAAAAGGGTACTGAAATGATTGAGAGGAAAATGCTTAAAAGCAAAAGGATGTAACTGTCAAAATATCCCCTTGGCAAGATTTGAAAAAATCCAAAGGCACCACTACTGTTTATTATAAAAAGGGGTTTTCTCTGTTAGATTTAACCTCTTAAGGACATATGACGGAATTTTTCCGTCATAAAACAATTGAGCAAACTGAAAGCTGTGTCCTTAAAGGGTTAATAGACATAAAAGGCTTTGATCTTTTATAACTAAGAGCAAAAATTAATTTCAGAAAACAATAAAAAAAATTCTATTCAAAACACAATGAGATTATTCAAGTTACAAGAACCATGATTCACTATGGTAACCTTTAATCAACACTATGATTTAGTTCAGCAGAGAGTGTTAAGAAAAAAATCTTCACACCTCAAACTTCTTTGTCAGCTACAATGTATTCTTCATATGTATGACATTCACTTAGCTGTGCATCATCTCCATTGCAGAACTTAGCCATAATTCCAACTATGCAAAAAATACAGATAGCTCTAAAAAAACAACACAAGCTTTATTTTATCTAAAATTTAATGGTAAACAAAATATTACCAGCTTCACCATTTTGCTGTCCATTTCTCCCTAATGTATAAAGGTTTAATTCTCAGTTAAAGGAGATGAAAGTCAAATATTAAAATTTAAAGGGTCAGATCGACCCTTCTGTTATCAAATTTACTTTCTCTTCATATCTTAGGGTGAAAAGCATACCTAGGTAGGCTCGGAAGCAGCAATGCCTTATTGGAAGCTAGCTGGTGATTGTTGGTTGCACACATACAGTATATGCCTCTTGTCATTGATTCACCAGTGTTTATCTAACTCCCAGTAGTGTATTGCTACTCTGGAGCTCACTTTAACTATGTGTTTAACTCCTTCAAATGACAGTCAGGGATCGATTCCAACTTTTACAATATAAACCCCCCGATAACTATATGGTGCAAAAGAGTTTTCACTAGGCAAGTCCCCAATAACGTGTTTTTGAATGTTAAGTGATTGTTATGGTGATCGAAACTGTGAACCCAACTGAAACTGATATATACAATAGCTTTTTCACAGCTCTTCAGATTAAATTACAGTGTTTAGCATTAACCCTTTTATACAGTGTTTAAGGAAATCCTTATTAATACGTGATTGGCATACAGTGAATGTTTGCACAATTATTTTATTATCAAAGTATTTTTTTTTCTTATTATTTTCCATTATTGATTGAAAAACCAGCATTTTCCGGATTGGGCAAGAAATACATCTGAAATCAATAAGAACATATTTATTATTAAAGTAATAAGTTTGTTCCTACTGTTTGACACCAAGGTGCAGAAAGGGGCAGGAAAGGAGCTATATCAATTTGTATTATCAGCTCCTTAGTTTGTAATGATGTACAGGGAGTCTAACCATTGATGTGCCTATAGCCCCTGTCCAATCCTGCTATAGTATTACTAATGAATGATGTTTAGGAACAGTCACTCAGGCAGTAAATGTTCTTTTTAGTCATAGAGGCTTCTCCATTCAAGCTTTAACCTGTTTTAGGGAGGTAGGAGACTAGGGAAAGCTCAGCCATTTCAATCACTTTGCAAGTCTGGAGGTACAGAGAGGTGAAGGTAGTCTGAAACAAATCAGTGCATTATAGGGTAGATCACAATCCTTTCGAAAACCTTATCAATTAATTTATCTACAAAAATCCCATAGACTGTAAATTTTGTAGAAAAATCATTAGAAAAAATTCTATCAAGGAGTGTAATTGATCCTTATATGTTCTTTTAGCATTGATAGACAGGTTCTTTTAAATGTTCGTATCTTATCATGCAAGATTTTTATTAAAATGAGTTATAAATTTGCTGTTCCCATTGAAAATAACGGTAACGTATCTGAAATGAATAATCGGGCCAACCGAAAATCCAAATGAACGGAATTTGGCCAAACAGAATGTTTTGAAAAATATGAAAAAAAGATTTTAGGACAAAATAAGTTCTTTGCCCATGCACATGCCTAGTAAATATATAGCAATGTAGCAGATACAAAGTTTAAACCATTATTTTGCAATATTGGGTTCAACTACAATACTTTAGAAAATCTTATCAAATGATTTATCTTTAAAATTTCCCTTGGACTTTAATAGGGAATGAGGCTCTGGCAAGAAGAGGATCGGGTAAGCGCTCTCCAGGGCGCGTTAAGGTAAGAATTCTAACTACAGGTGAACTTTTCAACTGTAGCTTTAAACATTTACATTTGTTTTAACGAAAACTAAAATTCAATATTAGATATTAGTGTTATCTTACAGCGCTACATATACCCATAACAGACCTTGCCTCTTCTGGCGCTCCTATCTAGCCTTCTCATTACTAAAATTCAATATTAGTTTGGTTCTAAAGGTTACAAATAAAGAATTGTGCAGCCAATGAATATTCGGGGAAACTAATTTCCCCAAATATTCGGTATGTAAATTTCAGACTAACCAAAATTGTTTTGGCTGCACAAGTCCATTAAATGTTATCATTGTCATAACACTAAGCTCAGGGACGTAACTAAACCTCCCAAAGTCCCCATTTTATCCAACCTTTCTGGCTGTCTGAAATCAGCAGCATTTTTGCTAGCAGCCACATGGGAGCAAGAGATAATGTCTTGGGATCTACAGCTTCTTATTTCAAACAGAGCGCTCTGTTAGCACAGGAGATATTGAATCCTGGAGCACTGATTTGCTGTACACAGCATAAGGCACAACTAAAGGAGCACTTTTATTGGCCAAAAAGGATCACGTGACCGGAGACACGAAAGTGTGATGAGCGGAGTGGGAGCACTTTGTTGAAATCTAATGCTGAAGCGGCAAGGTCCACAAGAGCCCCTAAAGGACATCATTTGAGATGGATATGTAGCCAGAGATCAGCAAGTGAGTGCACACTAGTTTCTATAGATTGATCACCCGGAGCATTAAACATCATCAAGGCTTGCTTAAAGGACCAGTAAACACAGCAGATTTGCATAATCAACAAATGCAAGATAACAAGACAATACAATAACATTTACTCTGAATTTCAAATGAGTAGTAGATTCTTTTTTAACACATTTCAAAGTTATGTATATTTCCACTCCCCCTGTACCATGTGATAGCAATCAGCCAATCACAAATGCATATACGTATAGTCTGAGTTCTTGCACATGCTCAGTAGGAGCTGGTGACTCAAAAAAAGTGTAAATATAAAAGACTGTGCACATTTTTTTTAATGGAAGTAAATTGGAAAGTTGCTTAAAATTACATGCTGTATCTGAATCATGAAAATGTAATAAAACCTGAGTGTCCCTTTAATGTGGAGGTCTGACTCTAAATACAGCAGCATCTCTTTCTTATCCATGGGATATAGAGTTTCTGGCTAGTTTACTGCAAAAACTCTATATATGAGACCACCGGTGATTTTTCATTTTTAAAGACACAGTAAGATTTCATGTATTTTATGTGTCATCCATTTAAATTATTTTGTATAGGATCTTTTTAGTATTCATATAAAGTTTGCAGCAGCTGATTAAATAGATTGATCTTAGAGATTTTTCTGCATGGCCATCTTGGATACAATGCCGCAATATTTGTAAAGGCAAATTCATACACTTTACCTAAACTGTGAGCCCTGTTTTGTCATTTGGCCCACTTATAGCAAAACCAATACTGCAGGGCTGGCGCTCAGTGTGGCGAACGCTGCAGACAAATAAAGGAACTATTCCCTTTTGGTTAAAGTGTATTTCTCCTGTTAAGTGTGATCAGTCCACGGGTCATCATTACTTCTGGGATATTACTCCTCTCCAACAGGAAGTGCAAGAGGATTCACCCAGCAGAGCTGCCATATAGCTCCTCCCCTCTACGTCACCTCCAGTCATTCTCTTGCACCCAACGACTAGATAGGATGTGTGAGAGGACTGTGGTGATTATACTTAGTTTTATACCTTCAATCAAAAGTTTGTTATTTTATAATAGCACCGGAGTGTGTTATTCCTTCTCTGGTAGAATTTGAAGAAGAATCTACCTGAGTTTTTACTATGATTTTAGCCGGAGTAGTTAAGATCATATTGCTGTTTCTCGGCCATCTGAGGAGAGGTAAACTTCAGATCAGGGGACAGCGGGCAGATTAATCTGCAAAGAGGTATGTAGCAGCTTATTATTTTCTGACAATGGAATTGATGAGAAAATTCTGCCATACCGATATAATGTAAACTCAGCCTTAAATGCAGTAGCAGCAACTGGTATCAGGCTGTCATGTATGTATATTTTACACTTCAGTATTCTGGGGAATGGCACTTCACTGGAATTATACTGTGTGCATAAGACTTTAGCCTAATTTGCAGGGACTAGCAACAGGCTTTTTAATAACACTTAATTTACGTTAAACGTTTTTTGCTGGCATGTAAAATCGTTTCATTTTCTGAGGTACTGGGTGAATAAAATATTTTGGGCACTATTTTTTTCCACTTGGCAGTTGTTTTATTTAATTTATGACAGTTTACTGATCTCTCTCACTGTTGTGTGTGAGGGGGAGGGGCCTTTTTTGGCGCTTTTGCTACGCATCAAAAAATTCAGTCAGAAGCTCATTGTATTTCCTGCATGATCCGGTTCATCTCTACAGAACTCAGGGGTCTTCAAAACTTGTTTTGAGGGAGGTAATCACTCACAGCAGAGCTGTGAGATTGTAGTTGACTGTGATAAAAAACGTTTATTTCTGTAACTTTTTTTCTGCTATCAGGGCTAGTTATCCTTTGCTAATGGGAACAAGCCTTTGCTAAAATTGTGTTTTTTACAAAGATTTGATGCTATAACCTTTCAGTTTATTAACTTTCAACTGTCATAACTCTTTCTGTGCTTCTTATAGGCACAGTACGTTTTCATATTATAGTAAATTACTTGAAAAGTATTTCCAAGTTGCTAGTTTATTTGCTAGTGTGTTAAACATGTCTGATTCAGAGGAAGACATCTGTGCTATATGTGCTAATGCCAAAGTGGAGCCCAATAGAAATTTATGTACTAACTGCATTGATGCTACTTTAAATAAAAGTCAATCTGTACAAATTGAACACATTTCACCAAACAACGAGGGGAGAGTTATGCCGACTAACTCGCCTCACGTGTCAGTACCTGCATCTCCCGCTCGGGAGGTGCGTGATATTGTGGCGCCGAGTACATCTGGGCGGCCATTACAAATCACATTACAGGATATGGCTACTGTTATGACTGAAGTTTTGGCTAAATTACCAGAACTAAGAGGTAAGCGTGATCACTCTGGGGTGAGAACAGAGTGCGCTGATAATGTTAGGGCCATGTCAGATACTGCGTCACAACTTGCAGAACATGAGGACGGAGAGCTTCATTCTGCGGCTGACGGTTCTGATCCAAACAGATTGGATTCAGATATTTCAAATTTTAAATTTAAGCTGGAAAACCTCCGTGTATTACTAGGGGAGGTGTTAGCGGCTCTGAATGATTGTAACACAGTTGCAATACCAGAGAAAATGTGTAGGTTGGATAAATATTTTGCGGTACCGTCGAGTACTGACGTTTTTCCTATACCTAAGAGACTTACTGAAATTGTTACTAAGGAGTGGGATAGACCCGGTGTGCCGTTCTCACCCCCTCCGATATTTAGAAAGATGTTTCCAATAGACACCACCACACGGGACTTATGGCAAACGGTCCCTAAGGTGGACGGAGCAGTTTCTACTTTAGCTAAGCGTACCACTATCCCGGTGGAGGACAGCTGTGCCTTTTCAGATCCAATGGATAAAAAGTTAGAGGTTTACCTTAAGAAAATGTTTGTTCAACAAGGTTTTATATTGCAACCCCTTGCATGCATTGCGCCTGTCACGGCTGCAGCAGCGTTTTGGTTTGAGTCTCTGGAAGAGACACTTGAATCAGCTCCATTAGATGAGATTACACACAAGCTTAAAGCTCTTAAGTTAGCTAACTCATTTATTTCAGATGCCGTAGTACATTTAACTAAGCTTACGGCTAAGAATTCCAGATTCGCCATTCAGGCGCGCAGAGCACTGTGGCTAAAATCCTGGTCAGCTGACGTTACTTCTAAGTCTAAATTACTTAATATACCTTTCAAAGGGCAGACCTTATTTGGGCCTGGATTAAAAGAGATTATCGCTGACATTACAGGAGGTAAAGGCCATGCCCTGCCTCAAGACAGAGCCAAACCTAAGGCTAGACAGTCTAATTTTCGTTCCTTTCGGAATTTCAAAGCAGGAGCAGCATCAACTTCCTCTGCTCCAAAACAAGAAGGATCTGTTGCTCGCTACAGACAAGGCTGGAGACCTAACCAGTCCTGGAACAAGGGCAAGCAGGCCAGGAAACCTGCTGCTGCCCCTAAAACAGCATGAATTGAGGGCCCCCGATCCGGGAACGGATCTAGTGGGGGGCAGACTTTCTCTCTTCGCCCAGGCTTGGGCAAGAGATGTCCAGGATCCCTGGGCGCTAGAGATAATATCTCAGGGATACCTTCTGGACTTCAAATACTCTCCCCCAAGAGAGAGATTTCATCTGTCAAGGTTGTCAATAAACCAAATAAAGAAAGAGGCGTTTCTACGCTGCGTACAAGAGCTTTTATTAATGGAAGTAATCCATCCAGTTCCACGGTCGGAACAGGGACAAGGGTTTTACTCAAATCTGTTTGTGGTTCCCAAAAAAGAGGGAACTTTCAGGCCAATTCTGGATTTAAAGATCCTAAACAAATTCCTAAGAGTCCCATCGTTCAAAATGGAGACTATTCAGACAATTTTACCCATGATCCAAAAGGGTCAGTACATGACCACAGTGGATTTAAAAGATGCTTACCTTCACATACCGATCCACAAAGATCATTACCGGTATCTAAGGTTTGCCTTTCTAGACAGGCATTACCAGTTTGTAGCTCTTCCATTCGGATTGGCTACAGCTCCAAGAATCTTCACAAAGGTTCTGGGTGCTCTTCTGGCGGTACTAAGACCGCGAGGAATTTCGGTAGCTCCGTACCTAGACGACATTCTGATACAAGCTTCAAGCTTTCAAACTGCCAAGTCTCATACAGAGTTAGTACTGGCATTTCTAAGGTCGCATGGATGGAAGGTGAACGAAAAGAAGAGTTCTCTCTTTCCACTCACAAGAGTTCCCTTCCTGGGGACTCTTATAGATTCTGTAGAAATGAAAATTTACCTGACAGAAGACAGGTTAACAAAACTTCAAAGTGCATGCCGTGTCCTTCATTCCATTCAACACCCGTCAGTGGCTCAATGCATGGAGGTAATCGGCTTAATGGTAGCGGCAATGGACATAGTACCCTTTGCACGCCTACACCTCAGACCGCTGCAATTGTGCATGCTAAGTCAGTGGAATGGGGATTACTCAGACTTGTCCCCTTCTCTGAATCTGGATCAAGAGACCAGAAATTCTCTTCTATGGTGGCTTTCTCGGCCACATCTGTCCAGGGGGATGCCATTCAGCAGGCCAGACTGGACAATTGTAACAACAGACGCCAGCCTACTAGGTTGGGGCGCCGTCTGGAATTCTCTGAAGGCTCAGGGACAATGGAATCAGGAGGAGAGTCTCCTACCAATAAACATTCTGGAATTGAGAGCAGTTCTCAATGCCCTTCTGGCTTGGCCCCAGTTGACAACTCGGAGGTTCATCAGGTTTCAGTCAGACAACATCACGACTGTAGCTTACATCAACCATCAGGGAGGGACAAGAAGCTCCCTAGCAATGATGGAAGTATCAAAGATAATTCGCTGGGCAGAGTCTCACTCTTGCCACCTGTCAGCAATCCACATCCCGGGAGTGGAGAACTGGGAGGCGGATTTTTTAAGTCGTCAGACTTTTCATCCGGGGGAGTGGGAACTTCATCCGGAGGTCTTTGCCCAAATACTTCGACATTGGGGCAAACCAGAGATAGATCTCATGGCGTCTCGGCAGAACGCCAAGCTTCCTCGTTACGGGTCCAGATCCAGGGATCCGGGAGCGGTCCTGATAGATGCCTTGACAGCACCTTGGACCTTCAGGATGGCTTATGTGTTTCCACCCTTCCCGATGCTTCCTCGATTGATTGCCAGAATCAAACAGGAGAGAGCATCAGTGATTCTAATAGCGCCTGCATGGCCACGCAGGACTTGGTATGCAGATCTGGTGGACATGTCATCCTGTCCACCTTGGTCTCTACCTCTGAAACAGGACCTTCTGATACAGGGTCCTTTCAAACATCAAAATCTAACTTCTCTGAAGCTGACTGCTTGGAAATTGAACGCTTGATTTTATCAAAACGTGGTTTTTCTGAGTCAGTTATTGATACCTTAATACAGGCTAGGAAGCCTGTTACCAGAAAGATTTACCATAAAATATGGCGTAAATACCTATATTGGTGCGAATCCAAAGGTTACTCTTGGAGTAAGGTTAGGATTCCTAGGATATTGTCTTTTCTACAAGAAGGTTTAGAAAAGGGTTTATCCGCTAGTTCCTTAAAGGGACAGATCTCAGCTCTGTCCATTCTGTTGCACAAACGTCTGTCAGAAGTTCCAGACGTTCAGGTTTTTTGTCAGGCTTTGGCCAGGATTAAGCCTGTGTTTAAAACTGTTGCTCCGCCATGGAGTTTAAACCTTGTTCTTAACGTTTTACAGGGCGTTCCGTTTGAACCCCTTCATTCCATTGATATAAAGTTGTTATCTTGGAAAGTTCTATTTTTAATGGCTATTTCCTCGGCTCGAAGAGTCTCTGAGTTATCAGCCTTACATTGTGATTCTCCTTATTTGATTTTTCACTCGGATAAGGTAGTTCTGCGTACTAAACCTGGGTTCTTACCTAAGGTAGTCACTAACAGGAATATCAATCAAGAGATTGTTGTTCCATCCTTGTGTCCAAATCCTTCTTCAAGGAAGGAACGACTTCTGCACAATCTGGATGTAGTTCGTGCCCTAAAATTTTATTTACAGGCAACTAAAGATTTTCGACAAACGTCTTCCCTGTTTGTCGTTTACTCTGGTCAGAGGAGAGGTCAAAAAGCTTCTGCTTCCTCTCTCTCTTTTTGGCTTCGTAGCATAATACGTTTAGCTTATGAGACTGCTGGACAGCAGCCTCCTGAAAGAATTACAGCTCATTCTACTAGAGCTGTGGCTTCCACTTGGGCCTTTAAGAATGAGGCCTCTGTTGAACAGATTTGCAAGGCTGCAACTTGGTCTTCGCTTCATACTTTTTCCAAATTTTACAAATTTGACACTTTTGCTTCTTCGGAGGCTATTTTTGGGAGAAAGGTTCTTCAGGCAGTGGTTCCTTCTGTATAAAGAGCCTGCCTGTCCCTCCCGTCATCCGTGTACTTTTGCTTTGGTATTGGTATCCCACTTAACAGGAGAAAACATAATTTATGCTTACCTGATAAATTCCTTTCTCCTGTAGTGTGATCAGTCCACGGCCCGCCCTGTTTTTTACGGCAGGTAAATATTTTTTAAATTATACTCCAGTCGCCACTACACCCTTTGGCTTCTCCTTTCTCGTTGGTCCTTGGTCGAATGACTGGAGGTGACGTAGAGGGGAGGAGCTATATGGCAGCTCTGCTGGGTGAATCCTCTTGCACTTCCTGTTGGGGAGGAGTAATATCCCAGAAGTAATGATGACCCGTGGACTGATCACACTACAGGAGAAAGGAATTTATCAGGTAAGCATAAATTATGTTTTTAACCAACAACTTTTAATATCAGGTTGTGCGTTATTGTTTGCGCAAGGTGGAGAACAAATTAATCTGGGAAACATTATCAATTCATCTCAACGTGTAAACAAGGCCTTAATGTTTAATATCCCTTTAATGTGCACATGACCCTCTGCTGTGACATCCATAGGTTATGTGCATGCGCAATAGTCCCCACATATGCTCTAGGTGCTGAAACCTGTTATTGGTGGCACTTTGAATAATGACAACAGGTAAATTCCTGTGCTAATAAGCACATCTCGATTGCTTGCCCTCTAGCAGTGATAATTATATTCTGATTCACCAATAAAACTGTTTTGAGATGACCTCTGTACTTTAACCCCTGGGCTGCCAAGGAAAAGGCCAACATGATCATCTATTTTTACACATCCTGTACTGAAAGTGCCACACACTATTTTTAAAATACTGTAGATACTTAATTTACTGAAAATAGGTTGCAGTGGGTGTTTAATACATTAATTTACCTTTATACACTGATTAGATGTTTACAATAAAAGTTTATTTAATTGGTATTCAACAATAATTTCTGATTATATTCTTTGTTATAGACTTAAAACCAAATGACTATAATCTGTGCAATCAAGCAAAATTTGTTCAAATCCTCTTTAAATTACTGCCTATGAAACTGGCGGAAATGACAGTTCATATAAGTAATTTCAATTATGTTCCATTAAATTAATTTGATATTTTTCATACTTTGGGCAGAAATATAAATGTTGTTAATCTTCTCACCATTCCATGGGGTTAATCATAATCCTTTATAACATTTTATCAAATGATTTATCCCCATTAAATATCCTCTTACACTGTAATGGTGTTTTCCTGTTGAAACTCTTTAGGTTATTCTACAAAATATATAGATCTGTATATTAGACACTAGGTCAGGGGTGCTCAACCTCAATGCTCCAGAGGTTTTGGAACTACACTTCCCATGATGCTCAGTGTCTAAGCATCATGGGAGATGTAGTTCCACAACCACTGGAGCACCAGTGGGTTCATCAGCTTCTATCATTTCATAATTATTACCAAATTATTGGCTGTACACGCAATCACAATTAGCCATTGCCATTACTTATTTGCAGCAATGTTCACATTATTGGTTTGGTGACATACAGCCATATACTTAACATGTGCATTGCGTTACATTACATGCTGTTACATTGTATGTTGTTATATTATATCCTTTATATGTGGTTAGAACATATGCTTTTATATGCTATAAAATTATATGCTGTTGCATTATATGTTATACATACACAAGCACACACATACAGACTACGCATACACACACACTTATATTTGCATGTTCCCACATACATATGCATGCAACTATCCACACTCACACACAAATATACCCACGCATCCACACATACACTACACACTGCACACACATACACACTACATACACTACACACTGCACACACATACACACTACATACACTACACACTGCACACACATACACACTACATACACTACACAAAGACACATAGACACTGTATTGAGGTCTGGCTTTAAAGGCTGCTCTAGGTGGCTGCTCTTGCTGTATGGTGTTAATCATCACCATCATTGATGGGCATGGCCTATGTACATACGTAAATATATATATATTTTGGAGACCTATTAAGTCAAATGCCTGAAAACAAAAACAAAAAACATTTTTAATACATTGTAATATTTAATAATGTGCTTTACTGTGTTCTTCACATAGGGGGAAATGTTCTATGAATTTTTAAATATATATTTTATATATATATATATATATATATATATATATATATATATATATATATATATATATATATATACCTATATATATAATTATATATATATATATATATATATAAATATATATATATATATATAAAATATTATAATGCAAAATTTAAAACTAATTTTAAACTACTTTCAAGTTAGCACTGCAGGTTTAACTCCTGTTGGGTGAGCACACGAGCAATAAGTGTTAGTTTTTTTTCCAGTTTGCGCACTTCATTGAAGTCTAAGAGGGGAGAAGTTAGCACAGTTGCAATATCGGAAGTCTTAAAGTTAGAGCGTGTTTACTTCTGGCGGGGTTTGTATGCGAGTGAAATAGCTAAATAGTGTGCCACTTGTAATCTGGCCCATAGACAATTAATATTACAGAAAATCTTACAATATGGGAGTCAAACAATTTAAAAAAAAACTATTTTTCAATGTTAAAAGAACCTACAACTCCTGTATGACTAAAATCTAGCATTTAGTGCCTGACCGTCTGTCCCTCACATCAATCATAAGTAATACTGTAAACAAATACAGACAAAAACTCACTGATAAGTGAGTATTCTGCATTTTATTTTACTATTTTGATAAACATACACCATTGGAGTTCTTTATTCCTAGAGCCCACCTAGGAGTTTGCTTACCACTGAAGGGATTTATGGCGAAGCGATGAAACAACGCTGGACTTGAAAATTTATACCAGTGAGTATACTGCACTTATATACATTTCATTTGTATATACACCCACGTAGTCTGTATTCCCTGCGAAACTCAGAAATTGCTGAATTGAATTCCACACCCCTAGATCTGCGCCCCTGATATTCTAAACCAATTATTAATATTGTACCAGGATTGTACACGGGATGATGGTCAAATGAATGGTAAGACCCCATGTACATCAAGGAGCTTATTAGCAAAACAATATAACTAATTTACCCCATTCCTGTACCTTTTATTGGCACAAAACAACATGAACAAATGAACAAATCAATTTCATTAAGCAATCATTGTCTTTCATTTGGTTCATCCAATAATTTATTTGTCTGTTCGTATATCAAATGATTTGACGAATCAACAACATTTGGAGAAATTTACATTTGTCTGAAGCCTGAATGCACATCTCTAATACAAAGGATAACGAGATGGAGGAAACATATTTTTAAATTCCAGCAATATTTACAATCTAACATAATACTCGTGCACACATGAGGTTTGAACAGATAAAAAGATGTCATACTATAGTCTATTCATATTTTGAACGTAATTTTTCTCTTAAAATACTCTGCAGGTTAAAATGAGTCATAATTACCATATATTACAGCTAAATAAAGAATATATTATAAAATAAAGCCATTTTACTATTGCTTTCTGTTTTCAGTACTGCAGAAGGTTCGACAGCTAGTAAATCCTTAAATAATCATTTTTTTATAGAACTGACACTGTTACTACAATTTTTTTTCTTAAAGGGCCATAATACCCAAATGTTTAAACACTTGAAAGTGATGCAGCATAGCTGTAAAAAGCTGACTAGAAAATATCTCCTGAACATCTCTATGTAAAAAAGAAAGATATTTTACCTCAAAAGTTCCTCAGTAGCCACCTCCCATTGTAAAGGATTTCTAAGTAGCATTTTAGTATGTCTGTCCTGGGACAGCTGAAAGGATGAGCCTCGTGAACTCTCATATTATTTCACCAATCAGGTAAAGGAAGCTTACTATGAAATCTCATGAGAGTTAAGTCAAATCTCATGAGATCACAGTAAGAGTTCATGACCTCAGCACTGCTGATGCTGATTGGCTGCTGTTCATTTCTTCATTTTTTTAATATTTTTACCTGCAGCTGGGAGCAGCTGAGTATAACTTTTTACACAGAACTTACTCTGCTGAGCTGAGGAGATTGTGAGGTAAAATATCTTCCTTTTTTATATAGAGATGCTCAGGTGATATTTTCCTGTCAGCTTTTTACAGTTATACTGCATCAGTTTCAAGTGATTTAGCATATGAGTATTATGTCCCTTTAAATGCATTACTATTTTAAATGTGACTAATTTAGATACGTTTATCAAGGTCACAATGTCATAGGATACAACCATGTAAATACCTCTAGTATTCTGAGTATAGTCTTTTTCTTTTGCAGAGATACAATATTTTATGGCACATAAGATGCACTTTAGCTCAACTGACTCATATAAACAAATTAATTGTGAAGGAATGGCCTCTACTGCTTTATTTCACATTACTAGAATTTGACACTGCTAGTTTCCATGTTCTTAAAGAAAATAGCACATTTATTTTTTGGAATATAAGAAACATTTTGACTGATTTTCATCTTATATGTATATTCCTTGTGCCATTTACTGGCTTCCCTTTAACATTCCTGCATAAAGATCTGAAATAATATTTTTCCAACAAAAATGTATTCTATCTATTTGTGAATGTGAATAACGAAATACTGACAATTTTTCCTTTATACACTCAAAGGTTGGGAAAGAAAATGGACAATAGAGCTAAGACCTAAAAGAACCATATTATTGTCTTAACATAGCTAAAAAGAAATAAAGATATGCAGAACAGAGAAATACTATTCAAGGAGAATAGCTTATTACTGGAACTACAAGCTGAAATTTGTGAAATATTGATAAACAGAGAACTGAATAAGTAATATATAATAATTAAATTAATAAATAAATTAAATTATTTTTAGTCAAGAAAATATATAACAATAATGCCCAGAATCATGATATAGTTACAATATGCTCTTATCAAGGCTTCTTGACAAAGCTTGGCAGAATATTGTCAACTGTCGTTTACACCATTATAGTGCTGATCATTTGCATATGTAAAAACCCAAGGAAAGACATTAATCAAACACAAAACACTTCAACACATTTTAAAGGGACAGTCTACTTGAAAATGTATATGGTTTAAAAAGATAGATAGTCTCTTTATTACCCATTCCCCAGTTTTGCATATACATATACTGTATATATATATATGTATATATATATATATATATATATATATGCAAAAAGCTATTGATTCCCTGAGAGCACCCTGGCAGTTGAACGGTTGGTGAGAGTGCATATACCTATGAACTTTATATATATATATATATATATATATATATATATATATATATGTACAGTAAATATTGTTTTGTTTCTTTCACACACATATATATATATATATATATATATATATACATATATACAGTGTGTATATATATATATATATATATATATATACAGATTTATATATATAATAGTCATGCGAAAAAGAAAGTACACCCGTACACCCTCTTTGAATTATATGGTTTTCATTTATCCAAAGCACAAATTAATTGCATATGGTTTATATATATATATATATATATATATATATATATATATAAAATTTATAATTTATTATCACATAAATTCTGAACAGATGGGCAAGAACATGTCCTATTGTGAGGAGGTTAGGGTGTGTTGAACTCAGAATGCAGGAACATATACACAGAGCAAATGAAAGCCTTTTTGAAAGCTTTACTGATTGATAAGTAAAAGATTCAATCAGCCAATCAGATTTTTCCTACCTTAATTCCGATTGGCTGATAGAATCCTATCAGCCAATCGGAATTCGAGGGACGACATCTTGGATGACGTCATTTAAAGGAACCTTCATTCGGCGAGTAGGCGTCGGTGAAGAAGGATGGATCCGCGTCGGCTGGAAGAAGATGGATCCGCTCCGCTCCGCTCCGGATGGATGAAGATAGAAGATGCCACTTGGATGAAGATGTCTGCCGGTCCAGATGTCCTCTTCTGCCCGGATAGGATGAAGACTTCTGCCGCTCCGGATGTCCTCTTTTGGTCCATCGGTGCCCGGCTGAGTGAACACGACTCAAGGTAGGGAGATCTTCAGGGGGGTAGTGTTAGGTTTATTTAAGGGGGGTTTGGGTTAGAGTAGGGGTATGTGGGTGGTGGGTTGTAATGTTGGGGGGTGGTATTGTGGGTTTTTTTTTACAGGCAAAAGAGCTGATTACTTTGAGGCATGCCCCGCAAAAAAGTCCTTTTAAGGGCTGGTAAAAGAGCTGGTTACTTTTTAATTTAGAATAGGGTGGGGACCTTTATTATTTTGGGGGGCTTTTTTATTTTATTAGGGGGCTTAGAGTAGGTGTAATTAGCCTAATATTCTTGTAATCTTTTTTTATTTTTTGTAATTTAGTGTTTGTTTTTTTTGTAATTTACTTTAGTTTATTTAATAGTATTTAATTGTAGGTACTTGTAGTTAATTAATTTAATTTATTTATTGATAGTGTAGTGTTAGGTTTAATTGTAACTTAGGCTAGGATTTATTTTACAGGTAATTTGGTAATTATTTTAACTAGGTAGATATTAAATAGTTAATAACTATTTAATAGCTATTGTACCTAGTTAAAATAAATACAAAGTTGCCTGTAAAATAAATATAAATCCTAAAATAGATACAATATAATTACTCGTTATATTGTAGCTATATTAGGGTTTATTTTACAGGTAAGTATTTAGCTTTAAATAGGAATACTTTAGTTAATAAGATTTAATTTATTTTGTTAGATTAAAATTATATTTAATTTAGGGGGGTGTTAGGGTTAGGGTTAGAATTAGCTTTAGGGGTTAATACATTTATTATAGTAGCGGCGAGGTCCGGTCAGCAGATTAGGGGTTAATACTTGAAGGTAGGTGGCGGCGATGTTAGGGAGGGCAGATTAGGGGTTAATACTATTTATTATAGGGTTTGCGAGGCGGGAGTGCGGCGGTTTAGGGGTTAATACATTTATTAGAGTAGCGGCGAGGTCCGGTCGGCAGATTAGGGGTTAATAAGTGTAGGTAAGGTAGCGGCAACATTGGGGGGGAAGATTAGGGGTTAATAAATATAATATAGGTGTCGGCGATGTTAGGGGCAGCAGATTAGGGGTTCATAGGGATAATGTAGGTTGCGGCGGGGTCCGGAGCGGAAGATTAGGGGTTAATTGTGTAATGCAGGTGTCAGCGATAGCGGGGGTGGCAGATTAGGGGTTAATAATTGTAATGTTAGGGGTGTTTAGACTCGGGGTACATGTTAGGGTGTTAGGTGCAGACTTAGAGAGTGTTTCCCCATAGGAAACAATGGGGCTGTGTTAGGAGCTGAACGCTGCTTTTTTGCAGGTGTTAGGTTTTTTTTCAGCCCAAACTGCCCCATTGTTTCCTATGGGGGAATCGTGCACGAGCACGTTTTTCCAACTAGCCGCTACCCTAAGCAACTCTGGTATTGAGAGTTGAAGTGGCGGTAAATATGCCGGTACGCTCCCTTTTTGGAGCCTAACGCAGCCCTTCAGAGAACTCTAAATACCAGCGTTGTTTAGAAGCAGCGCTAGAAAAATAAAACGCATAGCTAACGCACCCCTTTGGCCGCAAAACTCTAAATCTAGGCGTATGTCTTTTTGCAATAACAAAGTCTAGTAGACACTGGTGTTTGAATGTAGCAGTAAAAGGTGAGATAACACAGAATACCTGATAGGTACAGCAGACACAGCTGGTTTAATGAAGGCTAGCACTGGTATGGTAGATACAGGTTTCTCAGCAGACACCGGATACCCAGCGTGTACTGTTGGTGAGACTGTCATGGGATACCTGGTAAGTACAGCAGACAAATGATACTCAGCTGGTACTGTTACTGAGACTGTCACGGGATACTAGGTAGGTACAGCAGGCACAGCTGGTTTGAAGAAAGTTGTCACTGGTATGGTAGATACAGGTTTCTGAGCAGGCACATGATACCCAGAGGGTAATGTTGGTGAGACTGTCACGGGATGCCAGATAGGTACAGCAGCACAGGATACCCAGCTTGTAATGTTGGTGATACTGTCACTGGATACCAGATAAGTACAGCAGCCACAGAATACCCACAAGGTACTGTTGGTGAGACTGTCACAGGATACCAGATAGGTACAGCAGCACAGAATACCCAGCGGGTACTCTTGGTGAGACTGTCACAGGATACTACGTAGGTACAGCAGGCACAGCTGGTTTGAAGAAGGCTGTTACTGGTAGGGTAGATACAGGTTTCTCAGCAGGCACAGGATACCCAGCGGGTAATGTTGGTGAGACTGTCATGGGATACCAGATAGGTACAGCAGCACAGGATATCCAGCGGGTAATGTTGATGAGACTGTCATGGGATACCAGATAGGTACAGCAGCACAGGATATCCAGTGGGTAATGTTGATGAGACCGTCATGGGATACCAGATAGGTACAGCAGCACAGGATACCCAGTGGGTAATGTTGATGAGACTGTTACAGGATACCAGATAGTTATAGCAGGCACAGCTTCGGGAACAAGGTGAGCATTCACCGGTATCAGGTTATTCTGCTTGGCTTTACCTTTCAGGTAGGTGCAAGGTAAGTATGCTTGGTCTCAGGAGCAAGGTGAGCATACACAGGTATCAGGTAAGTATGCTTTGGTCTCAAGAGCAGGGTGAGCATACACAGGAATCAGGTAAGAATGCTTTGGTCTTAGGAAATGGTGACCAAGGTGACCAAGGTCGGTAATCAATAACTCAGACCAAAATGAGGGGCTGGATGAGTTTTTATAGGAACTTTGACACCTGAGTCCTCCAAGTTGGAGTTCCTATAATTGGGACATGGCCCCTTTAAATTTAGGCAGTGCACACCCAAAAAGGAGAGCGGCACTCACGTAGTTTGCCGAGACCAAGTCCTCCCGACCCTGTAAAGGTAAGTAACCTGACAACTATCATGTTTATCAAAACAAAATATCACAAATAAAAACAATATATTCACCTTTATTCTCTGAACATGTGATGTGAATAAATAATTGCAATATTTGGTGCTCTGTTCCCTTTACAGGGTTTAATCACTCATACAATATATAATACACATTTACTTGCTCATTAGCTTACCAGCAGGAACATTTGCTAGCAATCTGGGTTAAACTGAGTAATATATTGGCTTAACACGAGGTCTCTCAGTTACAAGGCAGGAAGAATTATGATCTTTCTCATGTTTCTTACAGCATCATTTCAATAATCCTACAGTATTTCATGAGCATTAAAGGGACATTAAACATATAGAGATTATACTATAAAATGTTTTACTATATGTGATAAGTTCTGGCTCCAGAGTTAACACTACTGTGTTCCTCATTGGTTACACACTCTAGTGACCCATTTATAACTGTCCCTATTATGTCTCTGCAGAGAAGAAAAACTAGTTTGGAACAGGGAAGAGCCCACTGTATTGTGAACAATAAAATTTTTATTTAAATAAAACTAATATCATTTTTAAAATGCCTCTGCTTTATATGTGCAGGGGCAAAAAATTGTTTCATCCAAAAGATTAATTTTTACTTTTTTCCCAACGTTCGTATTGCTCATGCGGGCATTCGTTTTTGCCAAATATTGGATTTGGATTTGTTACTGTTCTCTCCAGTGGTAACAGCAACTATATGCAACTCATTTTAACAACAATCTTACATGATAACATTTGTACAATTAAAATAACCTATTTTTCAATGCTAACAGAACATACAGTACAAGTCATTGATTGAACTTGAGTCAATGACTAGCTCACAGAGGCACAGAAGTTACACAACTGCATGTTCCAATAGCTCTAGCCAAAGCAATTAAAAATGCCTGAGCTTACCCTAGTCTTCGCCCTCCCTATGCTAGGTTAAAGGGACAGTGTACCCTACATTTTTCTCCTCTTTAGTTTGTTCCCATAATCCATTTTATTTGCTGTAGTGTATTAAACTGTTTACAAATAGCTAATTTACCTTTATATTGTCATTTTAAATAGCTGATTTTGCCTGTATTATTTTTATTGTTTAATCCTCTTATTATCCATTCCCCAGTTTTGCATAACCAACACGGTTATATTAATATACATTTTACCTTTTTTATTACCCTGTATCTAAGCCTCTGCAGACTGCCCCCTTTTCTCAGTTCTTTTGACAGACTTGCATTTTAACCAATCAGTGTCCTCCACAGTAACTCCACAGACGCGAGCACAATGTTATATATATGGCACTCATGAAATAACGCTCTCTAGTTGTAAAAAACTTTCAAATGCATTCAGTAAAGAGGCGGCCTTCAAGGGCTTTGAAATTAGCATATGAGCCTACCTAGGTTTAGCTTTCTGCAAAGAATACCAATAGAACAATGCAAATGTAATGTAAATTTAGCCACTAATAAGCAAGCGCTATCCAGGGTGCTGAACCTAAAATGGGCCGGCTCCTAAGATTTATATTCCTGCTTTTTAAATAAATAACGATAATAATAGAACATAGGAAAATTGATAATAGGAGTAAATCAGAAAGTTGCTTAAAATTGCATTTTCTATCTGAATCATGAAAGAAAAAATGTGGGTTTAGTATTCCTTTAAAGAGAGTTGAAATCATCCCCATTCGATCCTATAAGAATGATTGACAGCCCCTGCTAGCTGTCGATTGGCCTCCAGTGAGCAGGGGGCGGCATTGCACAAGCATTTCACTAGAAATGCTTGTGCAATGTTAAATGCCGAAGTTTAGCGAGGTTGAGCGGACATGATTTACTACAGCGAATCATATCCTTTTGACTATGAATAAACCTACCCCTATGCCTGTAACTAGCCTTGTTTTCTGCAGACTAAAGCCCAGATTGGCTTCTCCAAATAAGGCAAACAGTGGGTGGAGCTTGATTATAACTGCAGTTATAAGGATGTTAAGACTTTGCTGATATGTTATTCCATAGCAACACAACAGAAATAGCTTTTATTTAAAAGGTGTTAACTGGCCCTTTAAGAATAAACAGATTCTGCCTAACAGCAGATCTCATATTCCCATGTATCTGATATAATAAAATACATATTATAGGAAGAATTTTACATCTCTTTTGTCTGATATAATGATGTTCACACAGAACAGATTTTAATGTTGGTCATGAGGTTTGATTTTCAAGGGTTTCCATATTACATGCACGAAGAGTACAATTCATTTCCCTTCAATTACATTTATATTATTATTTTAAAGCTATGCAATGATTTTATAACAAAGATTCATGTAAGTTCTCAAATACATGAACACATTTGTCATTGTGTTTGTTTATTAAATTACATTTCTCTGTCCCCAGAAAATTCTTCATGGATGAATTTTCTCTACATGAAGAACAATAAATATTTTGGAATTTCAAAGGATTATCGTTTTTTTTTTTTGTTTTTGCTTTTTTGCTTAAAATGTTTGTTTTTCTACATGGATTTTTTTTCTCTAGAGACACAACTTATGTATTATTTTTTTTTGTTATTAATTTATATGGTTTCCAGTTTCTCTTCTCTTTTTAACTTGTGCCAAAAGTAATTACCATCTTTATTAGCATTAAAGGGACAGTCAACATTAATATTGTTATTGTTTAAAAAGATAGATAACACATTTACTACCCATCCCCAGCTTTGCACAAACAACATTGTTAGATTCATCTACTTTATAACATTAAAACCTCTAAATATCTGCCTGTTTATAAGCCACTACAGACAGCCTCTTAATCACATGCTTTTTTATTTTTCTATATATATTTTTATATATTTGACAAAACATTCTCATTATTAATCTAATTTGTTAGATTGTTGTTGAGTGCAACCTTGATTTTTTTTTAATTGATCTGTGCTACAGCCAAATATTCTGCATTTAATACAAAATATAAAATCATGGTACATACACTTGTTTGGACATATGACTGATTTTATTAATTCTGTTTAAAAATATATTTTTAATAATATTGTACAGTTGTGTTAAAGGAACAGACAACTAAAAAATAAATCTACCATAAATACAAAATATTGTTATTTTTTATTTGTGTAAATTTAGCAGAAAAAATATTTGTTCTCAACCTCCTTACAAGCGTATTGATTAACCCCTTCACTGCTAGGAATTTCAAGTAAGCAGCATGTCTGCTATTTCTGAACAAAGGGGATCCCAGTGAAGCTTTGGTAACCATTGTCATAGGACTGCATTAGTTGTGTGCAAATAATTTCAGTGAAAACCCCAAAGTTTGTGAAAAAGTAAAAGATTTTTTTTATTCTGTGTAGGATCTTCCAGTTTATTAACCTCTAAATCCCCAGTGTTCTACCACCACAAGTACCTCTATACTAAGTAACTAAGGGGCATATCTATCAAGCTCTGAATGGAGCTTGATGCCCCGTGTTTCTGGCGAGCCTGCAGGTTCGCCAGAAAGAGCAGTTATGAAGCAGCGGTCACAAAGTCAGAGCAGGCGGACAGACATTGCCGGAAATCAACCCGATCGAGTACGATCGGGTTGAGTGACACCTCCCTGCTGGCGGCCCATTGGCCGCGAGTCTGCAGGGGGCGGCGTTGCACCAGCAGCTCTTGTGAGCTGCTGGTGCAATGCTGAATACGGCGAGCGTATTGCTCGCCGTATTCAGTGAGGTCTGGCGGACCTGATCCGCACTGTCGGATCAGGTCCGCAAGACTTTGATAAATTGGGGCCTAAGTGCTCTCATTATCCCACCACAAGTCCACCTAAATGTATTAACCATTAAAAAAACTACACATTCCTCTGAACAAATTAACTCCTAAACCACCTTCATATCCACCACATTACATTCTAAACTGACTCCTAAAACTATTTATTGCACCCCAAGAACCATTAAAGTATTAGATCCTAAATCAACATTAAAAGATCATCTAGAATAATTAAATACAACCTCAGCCCCCTGCTTACAAGAACCTTGAAACTAAATAACCCATAAACTATGATGATCACTATCACAAGACCCTATGGGGTAGATTTACTAAGGGTCGAGCAGGCATGATTTGCTGTAGAGAATCATGTCCGCTCGACCTTGCTAAATGTCGACAGCATACACTGTCTGCATTTATCATTGCACAAGTATTTCTAGTGAAATAGCCCAATCGGCTGCTAGCAGGGGGTGGCAATCATCCCAATTGGATCGGGATGATTTCAGTCTGCCACCTAAAAGGCGGACCTCAAACGAGGGTGGTAGGAAGCAGTATCTGCTGTTTAATAAATCTACTCCTAAATATGAATTAATCCCATCACAGGAGTTAAATGCAAACACTTACATGCCAACATAAGTGAAAACAATAAAATAATTTAACTCAAAACAGTATTTTTCTTTTTACAATTTTAGGTCCATTTAATTTAGCTATAAAAACTGCCTTCTTTAAAAAGCCCTTTCTTTGGGGTATGAAGACTAGAATAGTGATAACAGGGCACAATCCAGCACTTACTACATCATAAACTGCTTTCAGTAAAAGCAAATTAAATAATCCTATTCTGGTTGATTTTCCAAAGGGAAGGAAGCACTGTGTCTAATGTGAACAGATTTTTCAGTAAGCGTCTGCAGCAAAGTTTATTGACTTCTGCAAAAATAATCACCTACACGCACCTATTAGTCATTCACAGCAGCTATTTGTGGTCTATAGTGCTGAGCAATAGACATAAAATGTGTTATATGGATTTGGCCAGGCCTGTCCCACTATAACACAGTGTGCCACACTATTTGGGGCCTTTTCTCCAGTTTACGCAAAGGATAAGCATATCATATTATTAAATGAAAATGACGGATCAAATCCTTTATATCTCCTACTGTCTCATTACCAAGCCTCAGAGATCTGCAAGTTTACATTCTGTCACACAATAGCATTTTTTTTACTTTATTAACTGCAAAATACCTTATATTACGTAATCGCACTCCACATATCTTTGAAAAGAATGTGTGGAATGCTCTTGTCATAGTGATTTTAACTGCTCTTGAAAAATGCAGCTGTGTCTGCTGAAACCGCTTGAGCTTTTTTATTCATACTTTGAGCTTTTTATTGGCTTGGAAATCCCTGTCATCAATGCTTCAGGCGTTTTCTGAATAAAATCTTCAATTTCTTCAAGTAACCCTGTGAGTATGTCCCTTTTAGTGTGGGCTGTTTGCTAAGCTAGATTGCACTATTGTTGGCCTTTTCTTCTGAGGTTTTCTGCTGAGATATGAGATGGGAGAGACTTGGTGAGTTCCTGTCACGCCGCACTGATCTAGCCGTTGCTAGGGGCGCAGCGTCTCCTTCCCTGCTTGTTGCCGTTGCCAGGGGCTGTGTGGGGTGGGATGCATGCGGCGCAGACGTCATCGCCGCACGCTGCCTTCTCCTGATGCCGGTCCGGACATCTGTGGCGCGAATCCGGCACCTATGTAAGCTGCTATCTAACGATCTATCACTGACCAAGTATGTATGTTACTTCGTGTACTCCTGGGAGAGATAGATCATTTTTCTTATTGCCTTGCTGTGTTTGAGCCCTCTCTGTCTGACTACTCTGCTTGCTATACCCCTGAATTGCTGGATCAATACGCTGCTGCTGAACTCTGCCTGTCTGACTACTCTACCTGTTTAACCCCTAAATTGCTGGACTGATATTTTGCTACTGAACCCTGTCTGTCTGACTACTCTGCTTATTTAGCCTGTTATTCTGGATTTCCTCTTTGTTGCCCAACCCTGCCTGCTTGACCATTCTAGTTGTGTGCCTTTGGACTGCTTTACCGTTGCCAAACCCTGCCTGCCTGACCATTCTAGTCCAGTGATTTAATAAATGCGAGAAGTAATTTAGTCCTCCCTCGTCGAGATATGCTACCACCTATCTGCACATGCTTCAAATTACGTAATTCCATTTCACATATTCTTTTCTAACATATGTGGAGTGCGAATATGTAATTGTGCGCATGCGCACAGCCAGGTAGCAAATCTCGACGAGAGAGCAAATTTCAACAGAACACCAGCGCTAGTACTCCAGTCATGATTGAAGTGTATACTAAAATGCTCAGGGTTATATGTTTAGGGTATAATACATATTGATACCTGTGTTTTAAATAAATACACCTAGATTTAGAGTTTTGCGGCCAAAGGGGTGCGTTAGCTACGCGTGTTTTCCCCCCCCCCCGCACCTTTTAAGTAACGCTGGTATTTAGAGTTCTCTGAAGGGCTGCGTTAGGCTCCAAAAACGGAGCGTAGAGCATAATTTACCGTCACTTCAACTCTCAATACCAGCGTTGCTTACGGTAGCGGCCAGCTTGAAAAACGTGCTCATGCACGATTTCCCCATAGGAAACAATGGGGCAGTTTGAGCTGAAAAAACCTAACACCTGCAAAAAAGCAGCGTTCAGCTCCTAACGCAGCCCCATTGTTTCCTATGGGGAAACACTTCCTAAGTCTGCACCTAACACCCTAACATGAACCCCGAGTCTAAACACCCCTAACCTTACACTTATTAACCCCTAATCTGCTGCCCCCGCTATCGCTGACACCTGCATATTATTATTAACCCCTAATCTTCCGCTCCAGACACCGCCGCAACCTACGTTATCCCTATGAACCCCTAATCTGCTGCCCCTAACACCGCCCACCCCTATATTATATGTATTACCCCCTAATCTGCCCCCCCCCCCAACGTCACCGACACCTACCTACACTTATTAACCCCTAATCTGCCGACCGGACCTCGCCACTACTCTAATAAATGTATTAACCCCTAAAGCTAAGTCTAACGCTAACCCTAACACCCCCATAAATTAAATATAATTTAAATCTAACGAAATAAATTATTTCTTATTAAATAAATTAATCCTATTTAAAGCTAAATACTTACCTGTAAAATAAACCCTAATATAGCTACAATATAACTAATAATTATATTGTAGTTATTTTAGGATTTATATTTATTTTACAGGCAACTTTGTATTTATTTTAACCAGGTACAATAGCTATTAAATTGTTATTTACTATTTAATAGCTACCTAGTTAAAATAATTACAAAATTACCTGTAAAATAAATCCTAACCTAAGTTACAATTAAACCTAAAAGGAAAACAATATACAGAGGTGCAAGATGGAAAAAAACACACAATATTCTGTACAAATGAACTAAGAACTAATACTCTCCTTTAGGTCAGACCGCAGCCTTCTTGGTTTTACTTACCTGTTTTACTTGTTTTAATGTATGCTCTTGATAAAGACGTGTAATACGTTGAAACGCGTTGAGCAAATAAAACCTTTTATACTTTGTTGAAAGATTGTCAAGATCTTGTTTTGCTGTGCTGAGCTGGAATCTCCTTATTTATGGAGTAAGTTACTACATTTTTTTCAGTTACACACTGGATACTTTTGTCATTTGGGTCTCTATTCATTTATAGTCCACTTTTGGATAAACCTGAAAATTCATTATTTGACTCCAGGAACCTGTGGACTCTTGCCATCTGACGCTACGTTCCCTTTCAGCTGTAAAGATTCATCTTATGGAGTGAGTATACTGCACCCATATTAATTGGCTTCAATATATGCATCAAGCCTTTTTTCTCTTCACTTACTAGAGAAAATCACTCAATAGACCAGCGCCATCTACTACTACTATCTAACAATTAAACCTAACACTACACTATCAATAAATTAATTAACTAAACTAACTACAATTACCTACAATTAAATCAACTAAACTAAATTACAAAAAAAACCCCAGTAAATTACAAAAAATAAAAAAAGATTACAAGAATTTTAAACTAATTACACCTACTCTAAGCCCCCTAAAAAAAATTACAAAGCCCCCCAAAATAAAAAAAATGCCCTACCCTATTCTAAAATAAAAAGTTAACAGCTATATTACCTTACCAGCCCTTAAAAGGGCTTTTTGCGGGGCATGCCCCAAAGAAATCAGCTCTTTTGCCTGTAAAAAAAACATACAATACCCCCCCCCCAACATTACAACCCACCACCCAAACCCCCCTTAAAAAACCTAACACTAAGCCCCTGAAGATCTCCCTACCTTGTATTAGGGAAAAGTGCAAAGTTTAAATGTATTAAACGTAATCTGAAGTGTAAAGTAATATGAAATAAAAAGCACAAAGTGTAAATGCAGTGCTATATCGCACTGGGCTTGTCTCTCCTTCACATACAGAAATGCAAGGAACACCTCTTGGAGAAGTATAGCAAAATCTGTCTTTTGTGAAAGGCACAAGTGGGAGATAATTTCTTCTTATGTCTCTTGTTTATATAACTTTATGTAGCCTTACTGCAATATTGAAATTTTGAGCATATGTGAAGGCTTCATTTGGGGAAAGGACAACTATTTCAAATGCAAAATAAAGGTAGAGGAGATGTTTGAAAACAATGTAATATAATTTAGCAGGTAAAATGGATCATTGGCAACACATTAGTGAAGATTATTTACTGTACACTGTCCCCTTTAACAAAATGCAAACAAATAATATTGTATGTTTTGTGTTCTTTTTTATACCTTATTTAATCCATTATTTGTGTTGATAAATACCTGGTTATAAATTATTTCATCAGCACCTAATTGTTTCCGTATCACTCTGAAAAATAAGTAGAATTAATGTATCTGGGTAAATTTCCTCACCAAAGAATTATAATGTTCATTCGCCTAATTCGGATGTTGTAATTGCCCTTTGAGGATTAGATAGGCCAATTTTTTTTTATGGAGTTTGGCTATTACCCAATTTCTACATTTGTTCTACATTCTGTAGTCAATCACAGAACATACTGAAGAAAAAAAAAACTCACAGATTGGAGATACAGAACTGTCTAAAATTTGTCCAAAAACAAATGAGTATACAATATTCCTAATTAGCAGAGGTCACTATATCTGGTAATGGAAAAATGCCCAGATAATATTTTTTAAGCATAGTGATACGCTAACACATCACTTGTTCCTTGTTCTTTAATTTCTTTTTTTTTTTAATTCCTTCCATAATATCTTTTTATTGTCATACATTTGAAGTAATGCACACGGCTTTGTTATTTCCACTGAGTTATACATAATTGATTTATGTGTGCATTTGTAATTTGCTTGTATGCAGAAAACCTGTACGACTCTGGTATATAGTATTTAATTAACACTACCTAAAAGCTGTTAAATAGCGTAATTACCTGCAGCTATTGTCATGGTAAATCAATTGAAATGCTAATTGCTTTTCATTTGACACTTATTGGCCAACCTCCATCATAACTAGGTATTTTGTAACAGTGCACGATGAATTGTTTAGTATTCTGCTGTGTTAATCAGTCCTAATAGGAAAAAAAACATGGAGCCACACCTTCAAACCTAGGAAGGATAAATTTTGCCTAATTAAAACAGCCCTGCATTCTGGTACTTAAACAACAAAAAATAACATTTTGTTTTGCATATTTTTATTACCAATATTTAACATTACATTTGACAAGATGCTTATCCGTTATGCAAATACGTAGGAATAGTTTGTTTATTAAACATGCAACTGAGCATAACAAGTTAATTAATCAATTAACACACTGTAGGTTGCAAGCCATTAAGTTACCCTCGTTTAGCTCTCATAGGTAAATTGTCTTGCTGTGCCACAGAGAAATCGCTAACTCGTAATGAGCAGATGGATTGTATTTGCCTAAATAAATGTCATTTAGTACAGATTTGCAGAATTCTAAATTTAAGTTTGATCCATTCTTTACAAAGAGATATCAAAAACAAATAACTTAAACAAATCTGCAAAAAAAGGTTTAGAATGTCTTTAAAATAAAAATTGACTTGATTTAAAAAAAATATGTAGTAAAAAACAATACAATGTGTTTATATTATTTTGCCAAATTTTCAGTAATTTACATTAAAAAATTGTGAGGTTTTTTTTTCAGTTCCAAGAAATTCTGGAATAGTTCCTGCAGGACCCATAGTTGTCACCCTGCAAAATGCTATGCATCCATTGCCTTATCAGTGCAGGAGCTCAGATACATCTGCAGCAACAAAAGACAAGAATAGATAAACCTACCCCAGGGAATTTTTACAGACTATTTTCCTGGATAAACAATGCAGAGTTTTAAAAATAGATTTTAAATGTTTTTCGTACATGGATATTTAGCAATGCAGTGCTTAACTAATAAAATACTCCATCAATATATAACAACTTCTTTTAATGTTACTTAAAAAACAAGGCATTCAAAAAAGATTTGTTTGAAGAACATTTTTCTTTAGATTTTACAAAAAACAATAACATACAGATTCTATATTATTTATTACTGAGCACAGATTTAATGAGGTGAAAGAAGTTTGTATTATATTTTTAAGAATATTGTGATATATTTAAACTGTGAGGTTTTAACATGGATAAGTGTTGGGTGTGCATACAGAAGGCCTAGCACGCCTATAGACTCTGGTTCTTATGCACTCAGTATCTATCTTGTCCTTACTATATCACAGTCCTTCGTAAGTCTAATGCCACAGTCCTCTAGTCTGATGCCATGAGAGGTTGGGCAGCCATATTGTGAAGCTGTAAGCCTTGACAAGTTCTACTTCCTCTTACATTGGTCCACAGAACCACCCTCCACCCTCTTATTCTGCTCCTTTCCTCCCTCTCTTCCTCCTCAAAAACTGTAAAACTATAGCTCCTAGTGTGTAAACATCCCCAGAGCTGAGAATAAGCAATATATCCTTTGAGGGAGGGAGTGGGACACAGCCCAGCACCAAGACCTTGTTGCAGGACAGTATCTTCCCTTATTTTAGGTATTACAAAATAAATAAGAAAAAATGCCAAGACTGAAATTGTCTGGACATACCTTCTGAGATGGATCAAGTGGAGGTTTTCAAGCAGTCATTCATGAACAATACATATATAACTTCTTAAGGTGGTATAAAAGGGGACACTATAAAAGGGGTAACTACAGCCACACTGTCCAAAATGGTTCAAAGAGAGTGGGTATAAAAGTGTCCAGTCCCAGGGAAACTCCTCTTCATAGGACTTAATATACATCTCACATCAGAATTGGAAAGACAAACAATAGGGACTCCACATGGTGTTTTATATCCACTGTATGGCAACTAGAAAAAAATGAAATGGTCTCACTCACAAGAGTAAAGCATGACTTAGTGGTATCAATTCATGTTAAAAATTCACATTACCCCAGCTAAACAACTCAACAGCATCTTCCCCTCCTCCGTGATATCATCAGAACTTCCCCACATAGGTCTAGATTACAAGTTAAGCACAAAACGTTAATATTGCTTGAGTGCAATGAGTTCTTGCTCTTATATTACAAGTCCAAAGTTATTTTTTATCGCTCGAGCGTAGGGTGAACTAACATCTATTTAATAGTCTTCTATGGAGTTGTGCCGTAAAATTGATTTCAGATATAGCTCTAGGGCTATGCAGATGATACACTAAGCCAAGGGGGCACTAAACCGAGTATGGAAGTAGCAGAGTTCTTTCTGTAGTTCCATTTTATACTATTAATAATAATGGTTTACTCTAGGTCTTTAAAAGAATTACATTTTACAGTGGTATTTTGTACTGTGCTCAAGTGTAATATAATATAAGTTAACTCAGCACTTGTAATGAGCGAACTAATAAAGCATAGGAGGTGCTAACAATGTTTTGGCCATGTTAAGATGTTTTGTTTAAAATATTTTACCATCCAGGGGGCGTGTCCAAGCCGCAGCCATGGCCACACGTGTTTTCTAGGTGCTCTGCCGGTAAATTAAAACAATTTGATAATCTTCAACTCTATCTTTACATTTTCTTCTGCATTCCGGCTAAAGAAGGAGCTCACAATCAAAGGACACTACTATTACGGATTTTCCTTAACATGGGGGTCCTAAACAACTAAGACGGCTGGCTGCGGCCTTCACTACTTTTTCACCACCTTCCCCCCACCGGCCCCACGCTTGATCGGGTAGAGAGATTGCATTCTGGACTTTATTCAACCCCAAAAGACCTTCGGAGAAACACTTATGTGATGCAAGGAGGAGCACCATTAGCGTTCAGAAGCGTAAAGCAAGACCGACTATATTATTTTGCCATGGAGGATGACATAGAGGCATTTCTACAACTCCTTGCCTTAAGATGGATGATCACTTTATCTCCCTTAGAGAGGAACTGAGATCGGAGAGAACTAGTGATGAGGAAGAATGCAGGACCCTCAGTTCAGACCGGGACCTAGCTACCATGCTGAAACAGTCTGCAGCAGCTGCTAACAGCAATCTCCTTCTTGACCCCGATGGGGGTAATTGCCTAGATGGGCCCTCTAGACACCCGAGAAGACCTTGCTACAGCCAAACACCTGGGTCTATTTACGCCCAAATTATGGCGTCTTACCCGACAGTACCATGCTGATACCGGGTCCCCTAGAGATGCGGCCGATTGAGAGGAGGTTCCAGTTAGGCCTTTCTGCACAGCATTTTGAAGATCTGCTGAGGATCAACCAGTATACGAGCTGCCAGAGTTCTCATATACGCCGCCCTCACTCACACATCATCTTCACGGGACCTGTTGGAACCGAGGTGGGGAGCTTTTGTGGTCCGAACATCCATACCCCTGTCTCTGCAAGGCGATCGGCATTGGATAAACAGCTTCGTCCCCCAAAGGACCCTGGTATCTCCCTTTTAGCTAATTGGAGAGTTATTTGCACCAGAACTCTTTGTACAGATACTCCCTAACTATATATGACAACTTTACAGTTTGAAATGTGAGTCTATGTTCTATATCTAGTCTAGCTATACTTTAAGCTTTGTGGTGATCCTAGCACTTACAATCTCGCATATAACAGAAGATCCCCCAGTATTATGTAATATGAAGGTAAACACCTCTCTACTTAACCAACCATTTTTTAAATTTTTTTTTCTGTATATGACTTTCACTTAAGATATGTATTATGCTGCAGATCAGAATGTCATTGCTCTTTCTAGTAATATGACAGATCTCTAGTTACCTCAATATTATTCAAAGTAATTTTTTTCCCTGAAACATAAGACCCTATTGTATATATGTTGTTTTACATACATCTTCAATGTTTAATGCGCCAGATCTCTACTGGCAGAATATAGCATATACTGTGTATAGGTTTTCTTGCAGAACCTAGTAGCTAGAGAATAGGCCTAATAGAAGCTGTCACTCCAACCCTCCAGCCAGCACTCATATCATCTACTGTATATAACTATTTGCCTCACAACCAGAACTGGGAGCTACTTTCACAATTTTTAAGTCACCTTTATAGATTTATTAGACATGTCATGCATTTAGTTTTCTAAATGTATTAGTCATGTCCCCACTGAATGGCACTCTACTAAAAGGGCCCACTTACTGATGCTGTATATTGTCTCTGACTGCCCTTAGAGATCTCACTACTCTGGTACTCTAAACTCAGGTCATAACGCTCATTGTTCTCACTTGAAACTTTTTTGTATGCTACAGATCAGAATGTCATGACTCCATTTAGTAATATGTCAGATTCCTAGCAGCCTCAAGGCTATACAAAATAATGTTTTCTCCATGAAACATAAGAACATATCTTGTATATCCCGCATTATATACAGTACATATTAAATGTTTAGGGCTTTAGATCCCCACTAACAGACCATAGCACATGCTGCATATGGGGGTTAAATGAGAAGCTAGTCAATAGAGAATATACCTACTAAAATAGGCTGATTCTATGAACTTCAAAATTTGTCCCTAGCAGAATTATAGGCTGGTGTAAAGTGTGATGTACCTTGATCTCTCCATTCCCCTATTTGAGATTCATTCAGCAACTACTGCGATTCTCAAGCCTACACCTGTTATATTGCCCATGTAGCTGTTCACTTTATAGTAAGAACCGGGAACCACTTTCACCATATTTGAGTATCCTTAAAAGGTAGGTTAGCAATGATATGTATTTAGTTTCATTTCTACAGCATATAGACTCCGACTTCCTTTGGAGATACTGTTACTTTGGCACTCTAAACTTAGGTCATAATGCTTGTCGTTCATATGATCTTGATTGTTTAAATTTGGTCTGAAAATATAGTGCCCACCCTTAAGTACAGTCACCTCAGGATGATTCTTTATGCAAAGCTATGGTTAGCCCCTAAGTTTATTTATTTATAACATATTTTACCAGGAAGGATACTCGTTTCTCTCGTTTTCAAGTATGTCCTGGGACCACAAAACATTGCATTGATACAATAGGGTACAATAAAATACAAAAACAATAATAATACACAATATATGCAAACATTTAACATAGAAATGGTAGGAAATATTTAATCAACCATGACAGGCACATTCTGTTTTGATATATGTAGAGAGGAATCTCTTAAAGGATATTAGGCTTGGGGAAGTTTTTAAAGTTTGAGGGAGGTCATTCCATAATTGTGGTGCTCTGTAGGAAAAGGAGGATCGAGCTGCTTTCTTTTTGTATTGAGGCAAACTAAATAATGTGCTGGTACTGGATCGGAGGTTATATGAGGTGGGAATAGCAGGGCAGAGCATTCTGCTCAGGTAGGGTGGGAGCTTCCCAGAAAGGCTCTTAAACACAAGGCAGGAAAGATGGAGGGTGCGTCTGGATTCCAGCGACAGCCAGTTTAGTTCTTTTAGCATGTCACAATGATGGGTCCTGTAATTTCATTGTAGCACAAAGCGGCAGAACGAGTTATACAATGCATTAAGTTTATTAAGATGAGTTTGCGGTGCAGGTGCATATACTACGTCCCCATAATCCATGATAGGCATCAACATTTGCTGTACAATCTTTTCCTTAATTGTAGGGCTGAGGCAGGATTTGTTTCTGTACAGGGCACCTAGTTTTGGATAAAGTTTAGATGCAAGTTTTTCTATGTGGAGGCCAAAAGATAGATTGGGGTCTAATAACATACCCAAGTATTTAAAAGAGTGGACTGCAGTCAGCGTGCAATTGGATTTTGTTTTTATGCGAAGATGGGAATTTTGTAATTTGTGTAATTTAGGCCCCGTTCCAAAGATCATTGTGACAGTTTTGTCAGTGTTTAGGAAGAGTTTGTTTTTTGAGATCCACTTTTCTACCTCTGTGAACTGGTCTTGGAGCACTGCTTCAAGCTGCGACAGATCGAAATTGTTTGCATAGATTACCGTGTCATCTGCGTACATGTGTACAGTTGAGGATTTGCAGACATTAGGTAGATCATTTGTAAATAATGTGAATAGCAGGGGGCCGAGAATGGAACCTTGGGGTACACCACACGTGACTGGGAGAGGGAGGGAGTCGCTGTTAGAAATGGAGACATATTGTGATCGATCCGATACATATGATCGAAACCAGGTTAACGGACGATCAGCAATACCAGAGTTTTTTAGTTTGAGCAGTAGTATGTCGTGGTCTACTGTGTCAAAGGCCTTTGCAAAATCAAGGAAAATAGCTCCAGTTAGGTCTTCTTGTTCCATGCAAGTTAATATATACTGGATCAGATCGATAGTAACTTAAGGGAAGATCCCTTCTCAAGATAGATATTTTATTCGTCTCCCTCCTAATATTCTTAAAAAGCCTAGACTAGCATTCACATAAAGGTATATAAAGATCCTCAGAATAGAGATAACAGTGAATGTAACGAGAATTACATAACTCCTGACATCCTAGCAATAGTCTTTGTTGTAATGCTTTCATAGGCTTCGAGACAACTATGCTCTTTATCAAGACACTCTCCATCTACCTATGCAATATATTTCAATTCATCTCTCCCTTACCCTCCCTTATATGGCTCACCTAATATTAAGGACCTCATTAGACATCTTACGCCATATAGCCTTCATCTCGGATCCCAAATGGCCCCTCATATCAACCTCTTCTTAGCCCATCCACCTTTACCTGGTAAATTTCTATTCAAATACGTCCCTCCATTATCAATTCCCAGTTGCATCCCCTACTCTCATTTATATATTCCTGGTCAACCGGATTATACTCTTAAAATACCTCCCCACCCTTCTTCGAGCGGCTCTCGTCTGCTGTACTCCTTTACCCCATTTACCTACTCACTAACTATGCTCACCATATATACACTTTAATGCCTCTTTGGAATTGTATAATTCATTGGTCTTAAAATGACGCTTTGAGTTACTTTTAATTTACATAAGCGTTGTTTTCCATTTAGTCCATAAAATACCTGAGCAGTAGTTACTATAACCCAATTTATAATACAGAAAATGAAGTCCTTACCATACAGACTTAACATTATCTTCGACTACTTTTCATCATATCTATAGTAAAACACTTATCTGCACGGCACTTTCATTAGTTGGTTTTACTATTTCTTAGAGACAGATATCTGTATTCTTCTTTTTTCATGCACACCAATATGATATCTCTGTCGTCAATTTATATGTTAATAGAGTTGTAATTTCTTAGATTGTACTGAAAGCAATATGCTTCTAGAATGTTAAAGTCTTATCACTTTATGTATGTTTTGAACACCTCAATAAAAAAAACTTTATGGAAAAAAAAAGAAAAAATATTTTACCATCCACTTGTAATACCAGATTTGCGTTATTCTTTGTGTAAGGTTGTGCCAAATGTTGTCAAATGTAGCACCCCCTGCCCTATTGATTGTCAGTATTGCAAAATTATAGTTATAATCCTCTGTCTTTTCAGTTCTTGAGAGTGTAGTGATAGTTTTTTATTTGACAATCAATACATTTTAAAAAAAGACAAGCTTTGGAGAGTTTCCTCTTTTCACTCAGACTAGAGCAGCGACCTTGGCCCCCAGATGTTTTGGAACATTTCCCATGATGCTCAGACACACTTTAGGCTGGCCGAGTATCATGGGAAATGTAGTTCCGAAACATCTGGACTGCCAAGTTTGCTGACCCCTGGACTAGAGGACAGAGAAAATTCTCAAAAGCTTTTCCTTTTATAAAAAATATATAGTCCAATAAAAACATTATTACTACTTACTACAGTACTCTTGTTATTTTGGCATCGGAATCACTGAACTAAAATTGCTACTCTAATTAACATGTTTTATGGACCGAGCACATAGAGGATCATTTGATTTATATTGTCAGAATGGCATTACTGTTTTATGAATTCACTCTTTCATCAATGAAAATGTTTTAATATGTTTGTATTGGGTATACACTTAATTTTGAATTAATGAAGTATATTTTTAGTACAGCAAAGTTTCTTTGTAATCTTATGTCATATTTTGTGAATCTGGGGTCAGGAGGTTACATCTTTGGTGTAAATTAATTTCTAACTAGAATATATGCTAAAGAAATAGATTTGCTCTATATTTTCAGTGAAATCCTAAATGATTTAGATTTGGACAGCACATTAGTCACTTATATTAATGTTTAATGTAATATTGATAGGAGTGCTTCTCTGCTTAGCAATTATTCAGTTTTACCTGTATGTTCTGAATTTAATTAATATGATTTCATTTAGACACTTATAAGAAAATAATAAACTGCACTATGGAAATATCGGTGGTGAGAACCAAATACAATATGAATAGCACTTTTTTTTCTAAAATAAAAAACTAAGGCCTAGATTACGAGTGGAGCACAAAATTGAGCTTTTGCAATCGTGATATTTGCGCTCCACTCAGTAGGCTAGGCGCAATGCGAATGTGACTTTGCGTTGGACTCACCTGCGAGCTTCCACAGGCTCCAATGGGAGCCTCGTTCTCATGCCATGTCCCCTTATAACTGCTTTATGCAGTTTTTTTTATAAAAAAAATAAAATGCTAATATTTTTATTTAATTTTTATCTACTGTCCACTTTATTTGGGGGGCAATTGGGGCACATTTTTTTTAATTTACCAGAGGTCTGACTTCTAGTTAATTGTGCTAAGCGCAAGCTTACGGGATCATTAAGCAGTCACTATTAATGGCTAGTTATTTAACATGCGCCAATAAACGGGCACATTTGCCCCTTTACAGGTGCACATTAAAATAGCGCTCCTCTTGTTATCTAGCTCTAAATATTCATGAGCATTTCTAATAAAAGATAGAAAAATAACAATAAAGTAATAAATATAAAAATAAGATAAGAAAAAAGCATTACTTCAATGTTTCTGTTACTCATTTTATCTTTTATTTTTAAAAAGTTAAATGATTTTATTTATATATTTTGGTTTATAAGGTCAGTATGCAAATGATATAGCTGTTTATAGGTACCTTAACTCTTAAACAAAATAATAATAATAATAATAAGTACAAAAAACAAATTGTTATGAATTGTTATGGCAGCAGTGCCAACCGGCATTGGTGCTGATAATAGGTTTTCCTCCAGGTCCCTATTGCTTGGATTTGCAGGGAGCCATTATTATTAGCATCATTAAATCTTCAGAGCTGTCAATAAAAAATTCTGGCTCATTTGAGGTATAAATTATAAAAAGGAAAAAAGATACAATGAAGAGATTGGGTATATATAACTTTCCTTTTGTGTCGCTACCAGCTGTGGAATCTCCAACAGCCAAATCCAAATATCTGTTTATGGGTGTGCTGACTGAGCAGGTAAGTCTTCCGTATTCCGTTCCTCGATAAACCTCAGGACAAAAGCATAAACATTGGTGCAATACGTTTTAGACAAATCCTGCTACAAAAGGAATGTACTCACTGGAACAAGATGTAAAATTCAGGCTTATTAGTGAAGACTTTTTTTAGCAGAATACCCTTTAAAAAGTTTAATAAAACGATACAAAATATTATTAAAACAATGGCTCTACGCGCTTCAGCGGTGCTACTGCCTTTCTTAAGAGCTAAAATATCTTAATGAAAGAGCTATAACACTTGGAGACTAATACACCTTTTATACTCTTAAAGGGACACTAAGCCCAAAAATGTTTCCTTCATGATTCAGGTAGAGAATATTTAGAGAATTATTTATAAGAAGCTCTCCAAAAGATTATACCGGTTTTTTGGACTTCTTTCACGTTATGGATTTATGGATGGAAACTATTTCTACAAAAAGGAAGGATACAATATCACTTTCACAGAGCACTTATTTGGATATACAAAGACATTCACAACATTCCCTTTGGTAATTAGATGCAAAGGGGTCCATTTATCAAGCTCCGGATGGATCGATCGACAAAAATCAACCCGATCGAGTACGATCGGGTTGATTGACACCTCCCTGCTGGCCGCGAATCTGCAGGGGGAGCATTGCTCCAGCAGTTCACAAGAGCTGCTGGTGCAATGCTGAATACGGAGAGCGTATTGCATTCAGCGAGGTCTGGCCGACCTGATCCACACTGTCGGATCAGGTCTGCCAGACCTTTGATAAATATCCCCCAATGTCTTACCCCCCTGTTGAAAATTGGATGGAGCGTTTCTTTAACAGTGTACCTGATTGAGAACTATAATATTTTGAAGGCTTGAAAGGGAACTGAATATATGATGTCATTTCTGAATGTTTTTGGATTGGTTGTTACGTAAATGTTATTGATTGGATGTTTTAATCATGTGGGTTCTGTAAAACCCCATTACCTGATACAAAACCGCTATGCAGAGCGAACTATTAGCCTATTTGAACTATATATTGAAATCTGATAGATGGAGATTGTGAACCATTTGCCATAGGTGTAAGGACATGGATCCAAAGTATATTTGAATAAAAAAGAAAGATAATATCATTTTAAATTGATTTGTTTTAGTAAAAAAAAAATTCCTTTTTTTAATAATAATCTTTGGAAAATGGGAGGAAGCTACTATGTAAACAATTTGCTGATAAATGTTGGAAATGGGTAGGAATTTTTAAAAGGGACATGAAACCCAAATTTTTTCTTTCATAATTTAAAAAAAGCATATCATTTTAAACAACTTCCTAATTTACTTATAATATCTAATTTGCTTCATTCTCTTGATATCCTTTGCTAAAATATCTAGATAGGCTCGGTAGCTGTCTCGTGTGATTGCCTCACCCATGTGCATTGCTATTTCTTCAACAAAGGCTATCTAAAGAATGAAGCAAATTAGATAATAGAAGTCAATTAGGATGTTGTTTAAAATTGTATTCTCTACCTGAATCATGAAGGAAACATTTTTGGGGTTAGTGTCCCTTTAAGAGTATAAAAGGTGTATTAGTCTCCAAGTGTTATAGCTCTTTCACTATGATATTTTAGCTCTTGAGAAAGACGGTAGCACTGCTGAAGCGAATAGAGCCATTGTTTTAATAAAATGTTTTATTAAACTTATTAAAGGGTATTCTGATAAAAAAAGTCTTCAATAAACAAGTCTGAATTTTACATCTTGTTCCAGTCAGTACCTTCCTTTTGTAGTAGGATTTGTCTTAAACGTATTGCACCATCGTTTTTGTCTTGAGGTATATCGAGGAATGGAATATAGAAGACTTAACTGCTTCAGTTAGCGGCATCAATTGAGGTAGGTTGGGTAAAAGTGTCATTATTGTAGAAGACAGCTGATAATTTTGTATCTAGCCCTTTGTCTTTCTCATGCATTATACTTTACTTTTGCCTTTATAATTGAAAAGTATTAAAAACACATATGATTCAATTCTCAAGACAAGACTAAGAGGCATATTTAAGAAATGTCTTGCGGACCTGATCCGACAGTGCGGATCAGGTCCGCAAGACCTCGCTGAATGCGGAGAGCAATACGCTCTCCGTATTCAGCATTGCACCAGCAGCTCACAAGAGCTGCTGGTGCAACGCCGCCCCCTGCAGACTCGCAGCCAATGGGCCGCCGCCAGCAGGGAGGTGTCAATCAACCTGATCGTACTCGATCGGGTTGAATTGTTGCGATTCCTGTCCGCCTGCTCAGAGCAGGCGGACAGGGTTATGGAGCAGCGGTCTTTGTGAACGCTGCTTCATAACTGCTGTTTCTGGCGAGTCTGAAGACTCGCCAGAAACACGTGCCATCAATCTCCTTTCAGAGCTTGATACATAGGCCCCTATTTGTGTTATTATGCTTTTCAAGTGTGTCTACAAATAATATAAGGCGAGTTTATATTCACGGTAAACGGTAAACATTTCCAACAGGCCGGTCTTTGTTAAAATAGTTATATATACTTTCAGCTGCAAAAAAACTGCTGTTTTTTTCTTTATCTCTAGTGCCATTGCTGTAGCTGTGGGTCATTTTCACTGACTTCATTGGAAGCTCACTTTAGTAGCAAAGGATGAATACAGCACTCACTATCCACAGAGCACGGAGAAGGCTTACCAAGCCCACATAGATCCAAATGAAAATAAATCTCCAGCTTATAGTGAGCAAAGTGACTTTTTATTTTTCACAGGGTCCAACACAGCAGTACAGCAACGTTTCGGGCTTACAATAAGCCCTTTATGCTTGATAAAGGGCTTATTGTAAGCCCGAAACGTTGCTGTACTGCTGTGTTGGATCCTGTGAAAAATAAAAAGTCACTTTGCTCACTATAAGCTGGAGATTTATTTTCATTGGAAGCTCACACAGTGGCCACTAAGAATATACCTACCTGTGCTGGGGTCAAGGAGCATTCTGACATAAATTCTCCTTTAACAGTTGACTTTACAATAAAAATTACTATATTTAGAATACATTTATTTAAAGAGAGAGTGTGCCTTAAATTCCAATAAACTAAACCATGACTAAAATGATTTTTAATTGTACAAATTATCCAAGACACAGGAAAACGCCCCATCTTCCATACCATTGCAAGTGTTAAAACATCCCAAATAAAACAAACAAAACCCCAATAAATGGCTGTACTGGTCTGTACTGAAATGGAAATATTATAGCCAGCCTCCAGATCTGCAGCTGCTACAACTTGTGGTTAGAGTACTTAGCAACAGATAAGATATATTTCTGAAGGGCATAGAGATTTACAGACATAAATTAACCTAAGAAGAACTATGCCATTCCTAATTTTATTGACACTATGGCCCATATTTATCAAGGTCTGGCGGACCTGATCCAACACTGCGGATCAGGTCCGCCAGACCTCGCTGAATACGGCGAGCAATACGCTCGCCATATTCAGCATTGCACCAACAGCTCACAAGAGCTGCTGGTGCACCGCCGCCCCCTGCAGACTCGCGGACAATCGGCCGCCAGCAGGGGGTGTCAATCAACCCAATCGTACTCGATCGGGTTGATTTCCGTTGATGTCTGTCCGCCTGCTCAGAGCAGGCGGACAGGTTATGGAGCAGCGGTCTTTGTGACCACTGCAACATATCTGCTGTTTCTGGTGAGCCTGCAGGCTCGCCAGAAACACAGGGCATCAAGCTCCATGATACATATGCCCCTTAGTGTGATACACGGACCAGTATGAGCCACTCCCAAGTACATAAGATTGCAGTCAAAGTACTGCAACAAAAGGTTTAATAAACTTTTTAAATAATAATGAACATAACAGGAAAATGAGAAGTGCCAATTTAACTTTCTACTAAATACAGCTATAAACTCAGCAAAGCAGTGACGGATAAATCAAGAAACCAACTGTCTGATTTAGACATTTGGAGCTTATCAGTAAAGTGCTTGTTTGACTAAATCAATGTATTTAATAATAAGGCTATTCACTTGAACTTTGTTTTTTTTTGTGGGCATAATATGGAGAGAAACATTTCAATGTACAAGACATTACAACAAAGAAACACTAACAAAGCTGGATAAGTAAGGTTAAGGAAAACAAGAATGGTGATTATAATGTTATTAGGTTAGCATGTAAATAAAGACAATCTATATTAAAGTCTATTAAGACTTTTGCTTAAACCAGGTGTGTAAACAAAACTCAATATATTTTAAGAAGCAAAAGTATCCATTGAAACATGGCATATAGATAAATATATTTAATAAAAAAGACAAACATCAATAATATAAACTGTAATAAAAGCACTGGTAAACAGAGGAAGGAAAGCAATGAAAATGTGAGGCAAAGCAAAAGGGACAGTCTGAACAGTCAGTAAAGGAAATACAATTAAATATTTTGCTTCTTGTCCATATAATCCCAACTCTTTAGTTACTAGTTTAGTTACTAGTTGTTTGGACCTATAGCACAAGATGACAAGTCTGAGCTTATTATGTCCAGCTTATGATTTCTCTGACATGAATCCTCCTTGGACAATTGAGTTCTGCTTATTTGTTATATAAGCAAAGTTTTCCTGATCTGTGCATACCATGGATAATGTCCCCAACCTAACACAAAAAGATCCCTTCTTGTTAGAATGTTGGCTAAAACGGAGGTCTATAAAAGCCTTTTTTGTCAGTCAATATTACAGACAACCCTATTTTAAGGGTAACTAGAATTAACTTAAAATAGTAAAATACATTATGACCTGGACCTCTGTATAGTTATCAATATTGTCAATCTCTTGTAATAACAATACCCACTTTTTACACAATTTGTCATTTCTATATCTGATGGAACAATTACTCAATATTTTTTTAGCATTTTCTTAAAATGATATGTGATCAAGTCATTTATTATTCAATGGCAGAAACAGTGGAACTTTATTTTTTGCCTCCAAATTTAGCTGTTAATAGCTTGTGAGCGTTTTATGTGCATTAGCAGTTCTTTCCATTTTGCATATTTGCATCACATTTGCGTTGTCCCTAAAATATAGAGCAGCTGTTAAAAACCCAACTTATTTATCTGCAAACAATATATTAAAGAAACTATTATAACTAACATATATATCCATATTTATGCAAATAGTGCATTTTAAATGTTTTCTTTACAAGTGATTAAAAATCAATTAAATTAAAGTTTACCAGTGATACCTGCAAATCGATTTTCTGGATGTTTTTGAAACTGCTTTTACAGCAATTATTGAAAATTATACAACTTTTAAAATGTTGCTTTGCAAACCACAGTTGATGATATAATGTATATCAAGGACTGACAAATCAAAGCAGATCATTTTACAGTATCGCCATTTTGAAGGAGGCAGATTCGCAAAATATAGTTTAATGCATAACATAGGGTTAGATTACAAGTGAGGCGCAAATGTTTTTGAGCAAGTGATAATGGCCTCTATTTATCAAATTCTGGCGGACCTGATCCGACAGTGCGGATCAGGTCCGCCAGACCTCGCTGAATACGGAGAGCAATACGCTCTCCGTATTCAGCATTGCACCAGCAGCTCACAAAAGCTGCTGGTGCAACGCCGCCCCCTGTAGAATTGCGGCCAATCGGCCGCCAGCAGGGAGGTGTCAATCAACCCGATCGTAGTTGATCAGGTTGAATTGCGGCGATGTCTGTCCGCCTGCTCAGAGCAGGCGGACAGGTTATGGAGCAGTGGTCTTTAGACCGCAGCTTCATAACTGGTGTTTCTGGCGAGCCTGCAGGCTCGCCAGAAACACAGGGCCTCGAGCTCTATCCGGAGCTTGATAGATAGCCCCATTGTGTTTTCCCGAGCATTTTCAATTACAAGTTGAGCATATCCTTACCGTGACCTCAGAGCTGTGGTTAACTGTTTTCCTAAACTAAAAGGTTACACAAAACACTTAAAAACTACATTACAATGTACAGTTACACTCATAATAACACTATCTGATAAATATTATTGTAAACAAAATTGCATTAAAAAGATATAAAGACTTAAAGATATGAGATCTCGGGTGTTAGAAAAAAAAAGGCAGGCAAAGGACATTCACATAGAGATACATACAGATACATGTCTTAAAGGGACATTCACATAGAGATACATACAGATACATGTCTTAAAGGGACATTCACATAGAGATACATACAGATACATGTCTTAACATTTATTTGTAAGCTGACTATGTGTTTTTGTTGATGCTGCTTGATGTGCCCCATGAATACTTTTTAAATTAGTTGTTTAATAAAGACTCTATTTTTTATGGTTGACCGTATTCTGCATCCTTTTTTGCTATTGAAAATGTATATATACAGTATATATGTCTATATATGTGTACACACATATCAATGTATTTATATGTGTATATATGTATTTACATGTGTATATATGTATTTATATGTGTATATATGTATTTACATGTGTATATATGTATTTATATGTGTATATATGTATGTATATGTGTATATATGTATTTATATGTGTATATATGTATTTACATGTGTATATATGTATTTATATGTGTATATATGTATTTATATGTGTATATATGTATTTACATGTGTATATATGTATTTATATGTGTATATATGTATTTATATGTGTATATATGTATTTACATGTGTATATATGTATTTATATGTGTATATATGTATTTATATGTGTATATATGTATTTACATGTGTATACATGTATTTATATGTGTATATATGTATTTACATGTGTATATATGTATTTATATGTGTACATATGTATTTATGTGTGTATATATGTATTTACATGTGTATATATGTATTTATATGTGTATATATGTATTTACATGTGTATATATGTATTTATATGTGTATATATGTATGTATATGTGTATATATGTATTTATATGTGTATATATGTATTTACATGTGTATATATGTATTTATATGTGTACATATGTATTTATGTGTGTATATATGTATTTACATGTGTATATATGTATTTATATGTGTATATATGTATTTACATGTGTATATATGTATTTATATGTGTATATATGTATTTACATGTGTATATATGTATTTATATGTGTATATATGTATGTATATGTGTATATATGTATTTATATGTGTATATATGTATTTACAGACATATATACACATATAAATATATTAAAATATATGTATACATATTTCTCATATTTTCATGTTGTGTATGTGCATATTACAGTACAGTATGAGATCGGTTATGCGCTTATTACAAAAAAACATGTTATAGAACATTGGAATATGAAATATTCATATTTTCATTTCGGGTTTGTACTAATGATAATATGTCCTGGTGTTTGCACGAGAGAGTGGGTGCTAGTTTTTTTTGTAACCCTTTTTTTTCTCCATTGACTTCTATGGGGGAATAAGTGAATGCGCACGCCATAATGTAAGTTCAGCTTTTTGCGCTAAACGGGTTACTGTTTGCGCAAAATATATATTTTTTAACTTGTAATACCAGTGCAACCAGACTAGCGCAAAAAGCTTAACTCCACCGCGCCACTTCTAATCTAGCCCATTATCTGGTTCTCATTTATCAGCAATTTGGGTCCCCTTAAAAACGCAGACAAACACCAATACATGTGCATCCCTGTACGCTCTGCTATAGAACTGAGAGAAGTAGGTTAAAGACAGACAACAAAACAATGTCGTATTTTGGTTTTGTACTGTTTTGGAAGTCTATGTAGCCCTTTACCAACTTTCTCTTGTCGTTTTATTTTACAATATTTGCTTCAATTATACAGCTCACAAATGAGCAGTAAAAATCACGTGGGACCCAATAACAAACCCCCTTTCTGCCAGTAAAACTCACAAAGCATGGATTGTATCCTTTTTCTATCTGTAACATACATATTGCAGGGGTTTAACCCCTATTGCCGCTAACACACACAACTGTGACCTACTGTACCCTCGTATCTGCTATTTTAGGCATAGGTCTTGCGTGTCAACACATAAATAAGCTATAATTTAATTGAAGCCATAACAGTTCTGTAGTTGCCAGCTAACCTTAAAGGAACAGCAAACTCTTAAAATCATCCACATTTAAAAAAAAATATGTTCTGCATAAAAAATGTTAAGCTAAAGCTGTTTTTTTTTATTTTGAAGTCTACAAGAAGTGTGTCTTGTCCTTAAGGCCTGATTGCTCACTGGCTGAGAAGTATAGCTTGAACCCCATCATTGGTGGTCTCTGTAACATTCCAAATTTGCACTAAGCAAGTACCCTAACCAGGATCTTATTTAAAGGGACATGAAACCAAAAACTGTATTTTCATGATTCAGATACATCATACAATTGAAAAAACTTTCCAATTTGAAAATGATATCTAGGATGGCTCAAAAGCTGGGAGCTAGCTGCTGATTGGTGGCGGCTCATATATGCCTCTTGTCATTGGTTTACCAATGTGTTCAGCTAGCTCCCAGTAATGCATGCTACTTCTTTAATAAATTATATGAAAAGAATGAAGCAAAATTGATAATAGAACTAAAAATTGAAAAGTTGTAAAATAGTATGATCTGTCTGAATCATTAAAAAAAGAATTTATGGTTTCATGTCCCTCCCTTTAAAATTTGAAATCATATAAAACAATAATTAAGCATCCCTTCACCTATATTTTCTTGCATTTTATTAGTGGACGTTCTACATCAAGTGATATTTCACAAATCAAACGTGAACTGCGAGCCTCATTACAACTGCTACACTTTAACCAACACGCTCTCAAAGTGTAGTTGTAAATTATTCACGTCTGTTTTGTTATGGTAAATTCATCTCCCTGAACAGAACAAAAAGTGTCACAAAGGGGTTTTATTGAATCTAGGACAATGTTTCAGCTTAGCATATACTGGAGAGTGCCACCCTTTAGACATTCAAAGCAGATACATATAATGCTTTAGAAAGGATTTAAGCTATGTCGGCTAAAATGAGTGTAATTGCCAGCAAGAGGAATTGCTCTGAATCCTATGGGATTCTGTGACGCATATTTAATCATGTGTACAATGTATCCAAATATTAATACTTTGGGGCCTATCTATCAAGCTCTGAATGGAGCTTGATGCCCCGTGTTTCTGGCGAGCCTGCAGGCTCGCTAGAAACCGCAGTTATGTAGCAGCGGTCTAAAGACCCTGCTCAATAACCCTGTCCGCCTGCTCTGATAAGGCGGACAGGAATCGCCAGAATTCAACACGATCGAGTACGATCGGGTTGATTGACACCCCCTGCTGGCGGCCGATTGGCCGTGAGTCTGCAGGGGGTGGCGTTGCACCAACAGCTCTTGTGAGCTGCTGGTGCAATGCTGAATGCGGAGAGCGTATTGGATCAGGTCCGCAAGACCTATGATAAATAGGCCTCATTATCTCTAAAGCATGGCAAGGAATTGGAATACTGTAAGTCAGCGGTTCCAAACTTTTTCTCTCCCATACCCCTTGATTAGGCTTTCATTTATGAGTACCACCTCTCTTCATTACCCCCACCCATCCCTTAAAAAGTTTTTTGTTAAATTTTCTTAGGTTAGCAGCTAAATCAAACGTCTCAAATTAACCTAATGATATTTTAAGGCTTTTATTTTTTATTTTACATTTTATAATGTATTTCAATTTTTTATAATAGTAGCCTAACTTAAAGGGATAGGAAAGTCAAAATTATACTTGCATGATTCAGATAGAGCAGTCATTTTAAGACACTTTTAAATTCAGTTCTATTTTCAAATATGCTTCGTTCTCTTAGTATCCCTTGTTAAAAAATGAATACGCACATATCATAGACTAGTGGGAGCTGCTGCTAATTGGTGCCTGCACACATTTGTCTCTTGTGATTGGCTAAATAGATATTTTCAGCTTCCTGTCAGTAGTGCAATGCTGTCCCTTCAGCAATGGATAACAAGAGAATGAAGAAAATTTGATATTAGAATTAAATTGGAAAGTTGTTTAAAATTGTATGTTCTATCTGAATCATAAAAGAAAATTTTGGGGTTTACTATCCCTTTAAGAGAACTCTTGTCCTCGAAGTAAAGAGACTTACTCAAAGACATTGAAGAATTGGTGAACAGATGGGATGGCCACATTAAAATCACTTATCTTTTTCCACTCCATTCGCTCCCCTATCAGTCCTTAGGGGCGTCTTCTTAAGATATATTTTTAAAGTGATCACAGTAAATGCAGTCACAGCATTACACATAGAATTATTATTTTGTCATAATGCCATTATTCATAAATCCAGTAAATTCCTGTGATCCTATTATAACACATGCAATGCCAAATATTATCAGATGTACGCTAATTAGTTTATCCCTTCTTATGTATTTCGCTGGTAGTTACTGTCCTAGAGTCAGCTTTTTGAAGGACTTGAAGGGAGGCTTTAAAAATGGTTTGTGTGTGTATAAATCACCCCTCTAACACGCAAGTGATATACCTTGTACCATTTTAACCTCCCCCTGCAATGCACCTCCAAGCCTCCGGTTTAAAGAGGATAAAGACTTCCGTGATCCGTCTTGGGAATGTGTGAGTCACTAGTGAGGGGCGCTGGGTGGTGCATGTAATCGTAGAATGAGGAAAAAGGAGCACTGAGTCTTGTAGGTGAATGCAAAAAAGTTTTATTAGGAGCAGGCTTCCATAAGGACCAACAGGTAAGCTCCTATCTTACACGTTTCGCGCATGAGCACACGCACTGTATGTAATCCCCAGCCCCACCGTGACTAGGAAATCCGCTCAGGGTATGATGTATCAGGCCAGGGTATTACGCTCCTGATATAAGGCACTAACCTGCCCCTATATAACAAGACTTTTGTCATTACTGATATTCTGTGGTGAGCAGAATAACTTAACTGCTAAAATGCTGTACTTCTTAGCGGATATGGGTAAAGAACAGAACTAATATTAATAAAAAGGACAATTATGAAATATATAACTGCAATGTGAAACCTCCAAGCATTAAATAAAGTGTAGATATTGGTATGAAAGGAATGCCTTCTTACTGTAATCCCATCTTAGTCTTGCAAACAAAAAGCACTGGAGATAAAGTGTTGCTGTATGCTTGGTAGTTGCCTGCAGCCTCCACCCAGCCTTGGCAATATTCTCCCTGTGCGCTCACTGTGCTGCACGTGACACTGAGCAGCACACTGGAGCTGCTTCCTTGTTGCCCTAATGCCCGCCCCTCATTCCTGCTCAAACATCCCGCATTATAAAGTGTAGTGCGCATTTACGCTGTGCCACCAATCTACCTTAAAATAGCTGCAGCGTGTAATCAGCAGTGCTAGGAGGATCCAAACAAATAAAAAATAAAATTTTTTGGTTAAGGCGGGCAGCGCGGGCTCAAATTCCGCCATTACCAATAATATTTTCACGTATCCCCAACCGGTCCTATGCATACCACAGATTGGGAACTGCTGCTGTAAGTGATAGGGTTGCCACATTAAAAAATACTCTTGTTAATTAGCATTACTTAGCATAAATAATTACGCAGTAAAATCCAAAGAATAAAACTGTTAGGAGTGATTAATAACAAGGTTTTTATTTATATATGTATTCTTTAGAATTATTATTGATGTGACTGTTGTTCAATAATGAAACATTATGGGGTAGATCAAAATTCCTTTGAAAAACCACCATTAAATCCTATGGAGATTTTTTGTAGATAAATTATTTGTTTTTCTAAAAGATTATGGTCAACACCTAGACAAGCTCTCATGCCTGAAGCGAACCTTAGCTTGTCCTTTTTTTCATCGATTAAGCACAAAGCGAGTAATCACAATCCTGTAGAAAAGTTTATCAAATTATTTATCTACAAAACTCCCTATAGTGCTTCATTTATCTACTGTCTGCCTTTAAGATTGCACAAGCCACTCTTCACCACCCCTCCCCCCGTTTGCATGTGGCCAATCGTACGCTAACAGTAGCAGTAAATCATCCCAATTGGATCGGATCGGGATGATTAAAATGCGCCCCACTTCAGGTGGCAGAGAGGTTAAAGGGACATTCCAGCCAAAATTGGAATCCATGTGGATGCATTTCAGTTTTGAGTAGAAGCATTTTTGTAATATATATGTATTAGCAAAAATGCTTCTAAGAAAAGCTATAGCGGTTTCAAAAGTGTATTTAAGTATGTACCGTGCACCAGCATTTTAAATCCAGCACTTGCTCAGAGAGTCCAAGGTGCTTGTATCATCTGGTAATAACTCAATTTGTTAATTGCTGACATGATACAAGCCCCACTGGCACACTGATCAGCTGTAGTATATAAAATGCTGGTGCACTGAGAATATCTAGCTATGCTTCACATGCACGTGCAGAGAAAAATGTTAACACTAAAATAGTGATAGCTTTTACTAGAAGCATTTTTGCCAATACATGTATATTGCAAATATGTTTCTATTTAAAGATGTAATTCACCTATGTGCATTTACATTTTGATCGGAATGTCCCTTTAAGTAGCAGTTGTCTTAAAGGGACAGTCGACACCAAAATTGGTATTGTTTAAAAAGATTGATAACTATCAAGGGATACTGGCGTCGTAAAAACACTTTCAAATCCTTATGGGAAAAAACCCAAAAAAACAAAATATATGTTCTACTGTGAAGGATGCTGGTGGCAGCACAAAATAAGTCTTCAAAACATCACAGAACAAATTCATTTAAATGTGAAAAACATAAACCATCTTTAAAACAGTCCACTCTCATAAATACACAAACAAGTAGTTTGGAAAAGTAAAAGAAATATGAGATAACCTGATGAGGTCTGAAATAGCAAAGACAAGATACTTATCAGGGACAATCGAGGTTTTTTTGTGAATTCTTCGTGCTTGGCTTAGTTTTAGAAAAAAAAACTAAATCAAACCACCAGAGTACCCATGGTCAGCCCATGTTCAGCCCCTTGTCCTGTCTTTGAAGGTTTCTGAGATGTCTCTCAATCTATACAGTGCAGTGTCATTGCAAGAGGAGGCACTTCGCTGTCCCCTGTGCCCCCCAACGGTGGTCATCCCTCCTTTTCTCACCACCACCACTCTGCCGAGACCAACCCCAGATTCACCCAACCCCATCCACAGCATGATCAACCAGCCTATGAAACACGCGGTCCACCCATAACAACACTCACAACACATTCAGTCCAAACAGACTTGAATGTTCTGCACTTATAGACATTTACACTGAAGCTGTTGAGGTTGTAGTTGTTTTATGTGCAAGATTTCATGTATTGGGCGCATCCTGCAACTATAGATGTTAAAGGCAGGAACATTAACCATTAACCGTTTGTTCCAGAAATTGTTTTAACTTTATGCTCTTGATAAAGGCTTCTTTTAACTGAAACGCGTTGAGCTGTATTTTAAATAAAACCTGAAGCTGCACCTGAAGACACCTTTGTGATGATTTTAATAAAAGACTTATTTTAACTGAAATCTTGTGAGTATAACCAGTTTGTGTGCCTACCACATTATTAATAAATCTGCTACACTATTGTGAGCTCTTTTATTTTGGAGGTGAAAGCAACAAGGTTGACTCAGAGTACGTGGGCAGCTTGGTTCCCTGGGGGTGACACAGCGCTGCCACTTTCAATACTTTCTGCTTCTATACACGGTTTGGGAGATCCGAGGCTGGCAGCGTGCACCTGAAGGGAAGTGCTAACATTGCTTCATACTTTATCCTTTCTAAAGGAACATTACCCACTAACAATACACTGGGGAAAATAGCTGAAGTGAAGCTTAGTTAAGTTTATAGATGATATTCTGTTTACAACAAGGTGCCTCAGCAACCTCATGGTTGTCTATGAATCTAGCCCTCTGTCTTTGGGTTGTCCTAGCTTGCCCCTAGCCTCCCAGTATTGAATTCTAGCCAGTAAATTTTAGTAAGTATGTTGTCATGTTTTACTGAATGATATACTTTTTGTGCGTTTTGTTGCGCTTGTATTATGAGTTGAAAGCAAAAAGTTATTGCGCTCTCGCTAACCCGACGCAAACAGGTTACTTCTAGTGCAATTAGACTGTCATGCAAATGATAACCTATTCCCCCTAAGAAATCAATGGAGAGAAAAAAGTGGGAAAAAACCCAGTGATACACCCGATATTGTGAAATATTTTGCAATATACTTTCATTATTTATTGCACATTGGCTGCACACTCTAGTGACCTTTTTATACCTGTCCCTAATTGGCCAGAGCAGAGAAGGTAACCTAAGTTACAACATGGCAGCTCCCATCGAAACTTTAAAAAAAACATCTACATGTGATAATGACAAACCAAATTCCTATTTTTTTTCTTATTTAGGATGGAATTTAGTTTGAATAAATACCTCCCAAAATAAAAAATTTAGACTCAAATAAATTGTTGGCAGAGAGAGAAAAAATTAGCAAATGCTTCTATAATTATCAGACACTAGGAGAAATATCAAAACCATATTTTTTAAAAAAAAATCAGCTTTGACTATTTTTTTTATGAAATATATTTCATTGTTGGATGCTCACTGCTTTGCATTCAAAGAAATATTCAAGAGGTTGAAACTGACGGAAGAGTGATTAAAGTGGAAATAAAGATGTGACAGGTGCACCTTTCTCAATTAGTGAATGTCTATAGAAACCCAAATGCACTGTGGGTAATGCTAAACACATCAGAGTTCTCCTGGGATTAAACAAATCAGGGAAATAGGTGTATTACTCTGGCAAAGTTCAAATCTGTTTGTTTTGTTCAGTTACAGAATAAACTACCTGACTAATTGGACTATTTAAGGCACAATCAAGGCATAATGATATCTTAATAATGAGTCTAGTTGGTGGTTATTCTCGATCACTTATAAATTAGACCAGATTTAATTGAATGCAGCAATTATTTCTGTAATATGAAATTATATTATGAGTTTTAAGACATTCGACTGAGATTCACTAAATGTATGCAAGAATAGATACGCTAACTGCTTTTTTTTCATAAAAAACAACTTCACTGGGCAGTTTTTGGGGGCTAAAGTTGGCGCGTGTGGAATGATAGAAAAATATGGCATTGAAAAGTGCCTTTATATAGCGGTCTATGCAAACTGTGTGTTCCCTGTAAATTCAGTATATATGTATATGCTTACATACATATATATTTATGTGTTAATATGTGTAAATACACCTATTAACACATAAATATATGTATATATTAATATACATATATATTTTAAAATGCTGCCTATTTCTGCGCTACATATCTCCTTTGCTGTGTGAGGTCCTGATGCCGTCTCGTGAGCGCAATGCTTCCTAGCAATGTGAATGCAAGCTTGCGTTTGCATTGCGATTAACTTGTAATACCAGCTTACATTATTGTGAGCTGGAATTAAAAAGTTGAGCGCTAATATTGCTTGAATGCAAGCGATATTTAGCACTCCACTTATAATCTGAACCAAAGTGTTAAATGTCTCTTTCCACGGGTTTAGCAAGGTTTCACAAGCACCCTCACTGGGACTTCCAGCAGATTCAAACTATATAATCAGTTCAGGTATATATCATAATACATAAAAACTCTACATGAAAATGTGTGTGTGTGTGGGGGGGGGGGGGGGGGGAAACAATTGAGTGCATGTGTGTTTGTCTAAAAGAAGAAGGGGTTATATTACTCATATAAATTAGGGCCTATGGGTACATGTATATTACTATGATCAGCACATAGGGGCTACTTTGATCCTCTACTCAAATAAATGCACATTTATTCACACCAGGTTATCATCAATATCGTCACAGTGATCACCTGGCTACTAAAACCTATAGAGAGACTTTATTTTAAAGAGAAACCCCTAGGTTTTTAACAAGATATAAGGGAGTCTCTAGGTATTTTGATGGACTATTATAAGGGTAAATATATTTAAACGTATGTGATTTACGTTTTTTAAATTGTGTTTTAACTTTATATGCCCAAAACACACAAAGTTTAAGAGAACAGTATTGCCTATCAAATGGTAGATCTTGAATATTTACCCCTTTATATTCAGCTCCCTTAAGCTCATAACTGTAGCCTGGCACTTCCAGGTCTACAAAGCTGGTGACATCACCATGAACATGAATCCCGAAATTCCCATGGTGATGCCGAGCCACTTAGCCACCTTGATCCAAAAGCCCCCCATGATGACAACGAGGTTGTCATTCTCACTAAAGACATGTCATCATCTGCACTTACTGGGGCCTATTTAACAAAGGTATGTCGGACCTGATCTAACAGTGTGGATCAGGTCCGACAGACCTCGCTGAATTTGGAGAGCAATACACTCTCCGCATTCAGCATTGCACCAGCAGCTTGCAACGCCACCCCCTGCAGATTGGGCCGCCGGCAGGGGGGTGTCAATCAACGCGATCAGACTCGATTGGGTTGAATTGCTGCGATGTCTGCTCAGAGCAGGCGGATAGGTTATGGAGCAGCGGTCTTTAGACCACTGCTTCATATCTGGTGTTCCTGGCGAGCCTGCAGGCTCGCCAGAAACACGGGCCCTCAAGCTCCATCCAGAGATTGATAAATGGGCCCCAAAGGGTTTAATTTAACTTAATGTATGTTTTTCTACAGCTATAACAAATTTACTGAACATTTCTGCTACTGCATTGTCTGAAGGAGTCCAATTCTGACTTATTTTCTCTATTGTTTTATTGACTTCAGCAGTACCTTACGCCCAAAGGTGCAATCATTCCTGAAAATGATTTAGTCAGATGTGTGTATTTCTTTCAATAAACCTGACAAATATTCTGCCGTCCGTAAATTAGTCGGATAAAAGGTGTATTGAATCATGTTTTCTAGCAAAACCTCTGTATCAAAATGACAATATCATAATGATCTTTTATTTGAAAACAAATACAAGTCCCTCAACAACCCAAAACAATTCAATCAAGTAGCATCTGAAAGTGAATTTGATTGTTTCTACAAGACCCTAACATGCATATTTTGTTCTAAAAAAATAGATTATACAAAGAATATAAGATTTGACTGCAGAAAAAAAAGAAGATTCCATGGGGCCGAATTATCAAGCTCCGAATTATCAAGCTTTCAGACTGCTCCATAGCTTGTCTGCCTGCTCTGAGGCTGCGGACATCAATCCATCCGATCCTATACAATCGGGCTGATTAACACCCCCTGCTAGTGGGGCGGCATTGCACAAGCAGTTCACAAGAACTGCTTGTGCAATGATAAATGCCGACATCGATGTCTGTTGGCATTCATCGCTGAGCAGATCACGTTGGACGGACCAATGATAAATCGGCCCCCATGAATCAATTAACCACACTTTCTAGTACTTACTCAAATTACTCCTGAGCCTACTCACCTACAACATGAGATCATGTGGTTATATAGTTCTAGAGTTGCACTTTTTGTTAAAATGCTTCAATCCAATACAATTTGTATCAATCACTGTTCAAACAATGAGCTAATTTTATGTTTCCACAACCTTGTAAGCAGTTACTTTGTTAAAGTAGTAACACCACGAATGCCTGCTTACCCCATGCCTTTATATATATATATATATATATTATATATATGTATATATATATATATATATATATATATACTGTACTGTAGTGGCGCCAGGGGTTCAGTATTGAACAGTACAATCTAGTATTTCAACTGGTCATCAAGCAAAATACCCTGGACACTTAATGATCCAATTCTCAAACACTTACCAGCATGGAGAGAAATCATTATCTTATTTAGTGAAAACTATATTATAATGTAAGTGTCTCTATATCCACTAAAAGGGATATGATACTCAAATTATTTTGTGCTTTTGGTATCTTTTGTTAAAAAAGCAGGTATGCATGCTTAGGAGCCGGTCTATTTCTGGAGCAAAATATGGCAGCAGTTTTGCACTAGAGGGCAGCACTATTTCCTGTCATATAGTGCTCCAGATGCCTACCTAAGTACCTCTTCAACACAGAATATCAAGGGAATGAAGCAAATTTGACAATATAAGTAAACTGGAGAGTTTTGTAAAATGGTAAGTTCTGTCTGAATCACAAAATAAAATGTTTGAGTTTTATATCCCTTTAAACACTGAGGTTTTTCTCAGTTTCCGTGCTTAAATGACCCAGACAATTTTTGCATTTTTGGCATAAAAGACAAACAGGGCTTTCTTATGATAACCTTTATGGGTATATAAAATAATAAATATTACATTAATATTAATATTAAGTGAGAAAAATTAAAAAAGGAATATTTTTGCATTTTTCTGTATAATCATTTTAATACAAGTAGTGTAGCAAAAGAAAAATACCTCAATTTTGTACTAATTTTAGGAATACCTCATATCTGATACCTTAAGAACAAGGCCGGATTGGCCTACCAGGATACCAGGAGATTTCCCGGTGGGCTGCAGCAGCTGGGACTGGAAAGTTACAATTTAAAGTGGTGATTAATGGATGCAATTGGGCTTTAGAGTGCATATAACAACAATCTGGAACAAATTATTGGAAGATTATCCCAGTAATCCCATTTGAGAAACATAGGGTGTGCAGATTATACTGAGTCAACAGAAAATAGGGCAAATCTCCAAATTTTCCAGGGCTGCTTTTTATTCCCAGTCCAGCCCTGCTTAAGAATATTTTACAAGCACTTTTGATTTGTGATGCAGATACCTTTATAACACAGTGATATTATTATGATTATCATTTGGTCATCAGGTGTCTATTATCAGTGTCAGCTACATCCACCACTCACTTCATTAGTTTTCTAAAGCCTTTTTCTTGTCACATTCTTAGATTGACAATCGCATATCTTTACTCTCTGTGACTTGATATTTATAGATACATTGTAAAACAGTTTTCCTCTCTTAGACTTGATAGTGATAGATGCCTACTATTTTTATGTCAGAACCTTTGTAGCTTATCTGCATTTTTAAGATGTTATTACTACAAGTGAACAGCTGTTTTCAAGATTTACAAAGCATGAAAAATTAGAATAAATTCATTGTGTATGATGCTTTAGAATAATTTTGCTAAGTATGACAATGATAAATGCTAAACAAAGTGAGTGTGTATCTAAAAAAGTCACATTAGAACAATTAAATGAGTGTACCTTATTGCTGTGCTCTTAAAGGGATAGGAAAGTCAAAATTAAATTTGCATGATTCCGATAGAGCATGTAATTTTAAAACACTTTTAAATTCACTTCTATTTTCAAAAGTGCTTTGTTCTCTTTGGATCCCTTGTTAAAAAAAGAATATGCACATATCATACACTAGTGGTAGCTGCTGTTGATTGGTGCCTGCACACATTTGTCTCCTGTGATTGGCTAACTAGATGTGTTCAGCTAGTTGATATTCGTGCAATGCTGTTCCTTCAGCAAGACAATGAAGCAAATTTGATCTAGAACAAAACTAAAAAGTTGTTTAAAATTGTACGAATCATGAAAGAAAATGTTGAGGTTTCCTGTCCCTTTAAGCAATCAGGCACCTTGCTACTTTTACTACGTTGTATCTATATAATGAAACAAAAACAAAAACTAAAACGAACAACAAGTTATTTTTGACATCTTGAGGAGTGATGTGCAGGTGTTAAGCTTGAAAGGGATGGCAAAATGCCACCTCAATCTTTGGCTTTTTGTCTTTAGATCCCTGTACAAAATGATGTCTGTTCCAGTTGGTTCTTTTATATTCCCCATCAAAAATGTAGTTAAAAAAACACCCTTGTCAAACATTGAAACTTCACATCAGAAGTGTAATTAAATCCTTTTCAACCAACATGCAAATTAGTGTGTCAAGAATATAACAAATGCAATTTGTTTCTAAAGTCATAGACATAAGACGCGCAGAGGCAAAATATTTGTTTTAGAAGTTTCTTTCATTTCTGTCCGATATTCGTTAAGGGGGGGGGGGGGTCCATTGTTAAGGAAAGTTCAGCTATTTCCAATGAGAAATGTATTCACAGCAGAAGAGGAGTAGCTGGACAGAAGATCAAACTTAAATAAAGTCAAAGAAGTAGACAGTGCTATTGCTACAAGCCATCAGCAACATTTGTTTTTAATAATGGGATGAGGACTGGCCAGGAACAAAAGTGAGGTTTACATTCTTAATGGCTTACATTGAAATCAGTTACCTGACAAGTAATTAAATCATTATTTACCTGACAAGTAATTGAATTATTATTGAGTAATGTAAATTTAAACTTTCAAAGCATTCCCTGCTTAAATAGTGTAATTCTGAACTTATTTTAATTTTTTTGTGCTGCACAAAAGCCTTTGAAAATATGTTTCTGCTTTTAGAGTAACATTTTTAAGAGCAGGATAAAATAAAAAAAATGTATTAATTGTTTTTGTATTTGCAATGTGTTATATGTCCCTTTCAGTGAAACTGATGGTTCATTTCCCTTGCTTGAATTAAATGTATAAAACTATTTAAAACCTGCATCTTCCTTTTCCTGACTTATTTAAGAACTGAAATAAAAATGCATCCTACATAATGTTACATTTTTTACAACATTCAGAAACAGTTCATCATACAGCCATGGCCAAAAACATTGGCACCCCTGCATTTCTGTCAGATAATGCACCACTTCGCCAGAAAATTGTTGAAATTTCAAATGTTCAGGGATTCTCATGTTTATTTCTTTTGTTTGTATTGGTATGACACAAAAAAAAGTGGAGAAAAAGAGCCAAATCTGACACATTCCACACAAAACTCCAAAAATGGTCTGGACAAAATTATTGGCACCCTCAATTTAATATTTGGTAGCACACCCCTTTGAAAAAATAACTGAAATCAATCACTTCCTGTAACCATCAGTGAGTTTCTTACACCTTTCTACTGGAATTTTGGACCACTCTTCTTTCGCCAACTGCTCCAAGTCTCTCAAATTAGAAGGGTTCCTTTTCCCAACTGCTGTTTTGAGATGTCTCCACAGGTGATCTATGGGATTGAGATCTGGACTCATTGCTGGTCAGTTCAGTACTCTCCAGTGCTTTGTCTTAAACCATTTCTGGGTGCTTTTTGACCTGTGCTTTGGGTCATTGTCCTGCTGTAAGACCCATGACGTCTGACGGAGACCAGACTTTCTGACACTGGTCCCTACATTGTACCACAGATTTTTTTGGTAGCCTTTAGATTTCATTTTTGACTGTAGGGGCTGTATTCTTTTCTTAAAAAAGCTTAATTCATTTTTCTGAAAATAGTAGAATGATGGGCTTTAACAAAAAGCTGTAATTTTGTTTCGTCTGTCCACAGCACATTCTCCCAAAAGGATTTTTGCTTCCTCAGGTAAGATTTGGCAAACTCCAATCTGGCTTTTTTATGTTTCTGTGATAGTAGTGGGGTCCTCCTGGATCTTCTACCATAGCGTCCCTTTTGATTTAGATAGTGACGTATAGTGAAAGCTGACACATTGTACCCTGTGCCTGAAGGTCAGCTTGAATTTGTCTGTAAACTGATCAAGGTTCTTTATCCACCATTCAAACAATCCTTCATTGCAATCTTTGATCAATTTTTCTCTTTCGTCCATGTCCAGGGAGATTAGCTACAGTGCAATGGGGTGTAAGCTTCTTGACAATGTTACGCAAAGTGGACACAGGAACATTAAGATCTCTGGAGATGGACTTGTAACCTTGAGATTCCCCATGCTTTTCCACAATTTTTGTTTTCAAATCCTTAGACAATTCTTTGCTGCTCTTTCTCTTCTCCATTCTCAGTTTGGCACACAGAGACACGCAACAGAAAGGCTGAGTCCATTTTTCACCATTTTAACTAGTTGCTGGTGTGGTTTCTATATTGTCAGCATCTGTTAATTGATACAGGTGAGTTTAATTACAAATTAAAGGAGCATCACAAACTTGGAATTGCAATTATTTCTTACAATTTTGAGAAGGTGCCAATAATTTTGTCCAGTCCATTTTTGGAGTTTTGCGTGCAATGTGTCAAATTTGGCTTTTTTTTTCTCCACTTGTTTGTGTCGTACCAATACAAACCAAAGAAATAAACATGAGAATGCCTAAAAATTTGTAATTGCAACAATTTTCTGGGCGAAGTGGTGCATTATCTGACACAAATGCTGGGGTGCCAATATTTTTGGCCATGACAATATATATGCCAGTATACCACGTCACGTAACATGAAAACAGTTTAATTCCCAATTAAATATAAAGAAAGCCCATTGTTTATGTACAAAGCAGTTGAATAAATAAATATTTAATTAAAATACTAATTCCCTTTAATTAAAGCAAAATATAATCCACTATTATATGACTGCCTACACAAGTTGCAAATTTAAAAAGAATATTTTGCTGCATCTCATCAGATGTTTTGGAATTTTGGCAGCATATAAACCACATTCACTTTTCTGTGCTTGAAAATAATAGTAATGATTTATAGAGTATTCCTAAATTATACCTTGAAGCAATAAAATACAGAGGATTATTCATGTGCTACAAATGATGAAATATATGGAACAAAAAAAAATAACAATGTTATTTAAAATGTTAATGTTGACAGTGTTTAATGAACTATTCACTTTCTGTGGGCTATAAAAAAAGATGTATCACAAGTGAAGCAATGCAGATGACTGAATTCACATACAGACAGATACTACTGGTATCCCTCTTACTAATGCACAATCGAGCCTGAAACGGAGGATACTTGTTTGTGACCCATAAACACTAGACATGTGCGCTTCGATTCGTTCCAAATCAAAATTCGGACGAATTTGTTAAATTTGGAGAGTCGGATCGATTCGAATTTCCGAATTACGGTAGTACCGAATCTACCAAATAAATCTGAATTATTTCGAATGGCCATGGATTACACTAGTTTTGTACTGTATATTAGGTTATATCACTCTGCTATGGGTTACACCTAATATACAGTACATAATACTAGTCTAATACACAGCACATCCCACCTAACACATACCGAAATTCCGAATTTCCGAATCGAACCGAATCCAGCCGAATTTATTTGAATCCGAATGAATCCAAAACAAATTCATTAAAATTTTTCCGAATTCGAATTGATCCGAACCGAAATATACGAAAACCGAACCGAAACAAATTTTTCCGCCGTGCTCAAGTCTAATAAACACTTCAATCCATTGCCTAATATGACATTATTTTTGAAAATGTCATATAAGATTCCTATGTTTAACATTAAAGGGACAGTAAATTCAAAATTAAACTTTCATGATTCGGATAGAGCATGCGATTTTAATCAACTTTCCAATTTACTGCTGTTCTCAGATTTGCTTCATTCTCTTGGTAAAGTACTCTATGGCAGCAGTGTTTTACAACATTCTATAACAAAGCTACAGATACTGTTGCAAAACACTGCTGCCATAGAGTACTAAAGACACGTGCACACTCCTGAGCTCTTATGAGCTTACCTAGTTTTACTCTTCGATAAAAGATACCAAGAGATCGAAGACATTTGATAACAGAAGTAAATTGGAAACTTGCTCTATCTGAATCATTAAAGTTTAATTTTGACTTTACTGTCCCTTTAACCTTCCATTTAAAGGGACACTGAACCCAAATTTTTTCTTTTGTAATTCAGATAGAGCATGCAATTTTAAGCAACTTTCTAATTTACTCCTATTATCAATTTTAATTTGTTCTCTTGCTATCATTATTTGAAAAAGAAGGCATCTAAGCTTTTTTTTGTTTCAGTACTCTGGACAGCACTTTTTTATTGGTGGATGAATTTATCCACCAATGAGCAAGGACAACCCAGGTTGTTCACCAAAAATGGGCCGGCATCTAAACTTGCATTCTTGGATTTCAAATAAAGATACCAAGAGAATAAAGAACATTTGATAATAGGAGTAAATTAGAAAGTTGCTTAAAATTTCATGCTCAATCTGAATCACGAAAGAAAATTTTTGGGTACAGTGTCCCTTTAAATATAACCTGACTGGGAGGCAGAGCTAGCCTTTGTGGAGAGAGGACGTGCAGTGTGTGAGCTCCAGAGCAAATTTTACAAATTTTATTAAATCCACCACTTAAAAGTGACTTTTAATGCTCTCTGGAGCGAACCCTATGCTCTACTGAAGGGTGTTAAAACTGAAGAGGCAAAGAATTGAAAACTATTCACACCGCTCCCTTTGTGTCAGAGAACAGCAGAGGCAATCTCACAGAAGCACCGCAGCCTGACCGGAACATACAGAGACCTCCACCCGGCTGATCGGGACACACAGAGGAGGTATTTACACGCTACGGAGCGGGTGAGTCAGACGCTTACTGGGACCCACATTCCTTGAAAGATAAACCCACCGGTAATACAGTTATAAAAAGGCGCGAAAGCACGCCATTACTAACCAGTGAAACCCGGAAGAGAAGGGGGGAGGCGGCCCCGGTGCGGGACATTATACAATAAACGGGAGCTTTGTCTCTATAACTAAAGAGGCACTAAAAGTTAACTCCACACACTTCGGCAACCTGCCTTTAAGATATAAGGAAACAGAGAGACTTGTTAAAATCCAAAGGGTCCAAATATCACTTTGTTGGTTTACTGCACACGGAGGGGTGTTTTATTATTGCTGCTGCTCTGGAGCAGGACTATAAATAACAGAGCGCATTAGCACAATATAAGAGGAGAAGAAAGTGTATGCTAATCTAACTAAACAGAAGTCAAAACACTAACAGTAAGCAAAAATAACGCCATTGTTAGAACAAAACCACACAAATATTGGATACTGAGATTAGTCTATACAATTTAAAGCCTGACTGACACTCTAGCAATACATGATTCTTGTGTACCTTTGCACCCCACAATATAAAGAGGTCTCCTTCTAACACCCTCTCCCCTTCCCTTTCCTGCCAGCCCTGAGTGGTGGTGGGTCATACCCCCATACCCTTTCCCGAGATCATCCTGTGAGGATAACTGCCCTGGGGAGAGGGCAACCGCTGACTTACTCCACAACGGAGACTACTTCTGAAATAGTACTACAGCATAGCCACTTGCGATATAGTTACCATAACACAGTCTGAGCAGTACATATTCCAGCTCCTACCTGCCATTAACTGACCTATAGCCATTCCCTAAGAGTTGCATTCAGCCACAGAAGCGGAGACCATCTGAGGAAGAGAATGTAAATAACACTCTGATTACTATAGGGGGAACGGGAAATTTAATCTCATAATGCCTACAACACCAATGTGAGTCTCAACATACAATGAGAAGAAAATACATATCTTTGGTATATCCGAATAAAATGCCTGCCTAATTATACAATACACAACCAAGTCTGTATGATCAATACTTTTGAATAGGGTCACAGCTTATTCCTCTGGCAGCCCAATAATAAATAGCAACCCCATCTGCCAGCAATATAGATCTTCCCCCTGCATTTTACATTTGTCCCAACTATCTCCACAACGCAGAATCATGGCCTCTAGAAGACCCAATAAAGGAGATAAAACAATTAAATCCACTCCTGTATCCACTTTCTTTAAAAACTCTCAAACAAATAAACAACAAACAGACACAGAAATGGAAGAAGAATCTGACATTGACTCTCAATTAATACCACAAGATCAAAGTCCACTAACAAAAGCTGATCTTAAAAATTTAGTATCCAAAAAGGACATTGCAGATAACTTTGAAAAACTGTGGGAGAAAATTGACTCAATTCACTCATCTGTCACCAATAGCCTCTCTGACATCAAATACGACTTAATGGAAATGGGGAACAGGATTGAGACACTGGAGGACCAAAAAGATTCCATGGTAGACCAAATGGATGAAATGTCTCAGACCATGTCCTCTCAACAACAAATGATGGAAGAATTTCAAGACAAATTGGAGGATCTGGAAAACAGGAGCAGAAGGAACAATATTCGCCTCAAAGGTGTTCCAGAAGAAGTGAGTCCTGCAGAAATTCCAGCTTATCTCACCCAACTTTTCATGCAGATTACAAATTCCGCAGCTGATTATATCTACCATATAGAGAGGGCACACAGGGCCTTAAAAGCCAAACCCAAAATGGGTCTTCCTCCAAGAGATATCATAATCAAACTAACCTTCTTTCAAGACAAAGAAAAAATCCTACAAGCAGCAAGGAAACATTCTACCTACAAATATCAAGGCAACGTGATACAATTTTACCAAGATCTTAGTGTCAGGACACTGCAAAGGAGAAGTGCCCTACGTCCTCTTACTACTCTACTCAGAAAACACCAGATCTCATACAGATGGGGATTTCCATTTGCCTTGCACATCACAAAGGACTCTAAAACAATCACGCTTAAAGACCCAGAAGACATACCTGAAATCTGCAAAATTTTAGGCTTAGAGACACCTATAATCCCGACTACAGCGCAGAACCCAGAGAAAAATAAAGATCCAGACAGACAACCCGAATCATCCAAATGGCAATCTATAAACCACAAAAAACAAAAAATTAAGGAGACAAGAGGGACAATTTCCTAGATGACAACAGATCCGTATTGGAGAACATGGATAAATGGACTCCATATCTTTCCTTTTTTCCCTTTTTTGGAATATGAGACCTGTAGAAGCTAATTGAAGGAACACACCACAAAGATAATTCTAGGTTACCTTTAACACATCTGAAATTACAGTTTAATGTCTCCTTTTCTGGAGACGTGGTCTTCCTCATGGACATTTCTTCTCAGAGACTCTCACCAATATATCATTATATAATTTATACGGTGTTGTGGGACTGTTAGCTTCCCCCGAAGTATAATAATATAATATAATTTAATTCTTATCTTATTTTTTTTTCCTAATTTATTCTGATGAAACTTCAAAGTTCACTCCCCAGAGGTCCCAATGTTGGGGACCCCAAATTGTTTTCTCCAATGTTATTAACACTATATTTCTTTTCTAGCTCCCTCCCCTTCCCCAGTGACGACACGACACGGTTCACCAATCATAACCCAGAGCACCTACAATCTACACCACTAGGTTTTCGATCCAGGGACCCACAGGTAAAGAATCCTCTGTTACACCGATACACAGTAGACATACTTTCATGATCCCTAGAATAAAGATATTATCCCATAATGTAAGGGGACTAAATACTGATATTAAAAGACGCATGGCAATGACACAGTACACCTCCCTGCATGCTAACATTTTATTTCTTCAAGAGACTCATCTACTTAAAGATAGAATCCCAAAATATTGGGCAAAATACTTCACTACCCACTATCACTCCACAGCAACAACTAAAAAACGGGGTACATCTATTCTCATACATTCCTCACTTAATTTCACACAAGAAGAGATAATTACAGACACCGAAGGGCGATATATAATAGTAAAAGGGAGAATTCTAGACTCAGAGATTACTCTTTGCAACATCTATGCACCAAACGAAAATCAACATAACTTCTTTCAACACATCTCATACCTACTCACACAATGGTCCCACACCAAAATATTTATAGCAGGGGACTTCAATATCACCATGATGCCTATTGAACCCAGGGAACCTAGACCCTTAACCAACAAACAAATTAGACACAATCGCATAGTTAAAGCAATACAGGAAACCTTACTACCCCACTCTCTGATAGACACATGGGCCACGTTATATGGTTCGACTAACGACACTACGTTCTACTCAGCACCACACAAGTCCTACATCAGACTAGATTATATATATGTAAGTCAGATATTACAGCCCCTCTTACATAGCTCACAGATCCATGCCTGTGTGTGGTCTGACCACTCGATCATCACTTTACAGCTGGAGGGTCTATGTGACCCCCACAGGAGTAAGACATGGACCTTTGATAGGTCGTGCATCAAAAACCCCCAGACACATAACAATATACTTAAGCTCCTTACTGAATACTGGAACATTAATACTGATACAGCAACTAACCCAGGGATCACGTGGGCGGCTCACAAAGCAGTATTAAGGGGGATACTTAATAAAGAAAAAGCAACACAGACCAGGACATACAGACAACAATTAAAACAACTCCACACAGAAATTGAGGACTTAGAAAAAAAACATAGATTAACTAAAACAACGACCATTCAGAAAACTCTCCAATCCAAAAAATCAGCACTAGCCACTCTACTTCAATCACGAGCCACTAGGGCCAGCCAAAAACTACAAGCACAGTACTTTTTATTCGCAAATAAACCAGATAGATACATGGCACATAAAATCCAGGAATGTAATAGGGCCGCAGTAATCTCCTCAATTGAGACATCCACTAACTTAATGACATCACACCCTCAAGAAATAGTAGACACCTTTGCAGCATACTACGGGGACTTATATGACGGGAGAAAAGTTTTACATGATACAAGGACAGAGACACTCACCTCAACTTTTTTTAATCAAGACCTACTGCAAACCCTTTCAGAAGAGCAAAGGGAAACCCTGAATGCGCCTATATCATCCATAGAGGCACTGGGGGCTATTAGTGACCTCAAGCCAGGGAAGGCGGCGGGACCAGACGGGTTCCCTGGCGAATACTATAAGCTTTTTAAAACCGCGTTAATCCCGCATCTGGTTAAATTCTGTAACCATATTATGGAAGGGGGAGTTATCCCACCTGAACTGCTAGCTGCAAAAATAGTTGTAATCCCTAAGCCAGGAAAGGACCATAAAAAATGCCAAAATTATCGCCCGATATCCCTAATCAACCAAGACCTTAAAATATTTACTAAGATAATAGCGAACCGACTTAAACATATTATACCCCAACTAGTACACCCAGATCAGGTAGGCTTTATCAAAGGTAGGGAAGCCCCAGACAATATCCGCAAAGTAACTAATTTAGTTCAGACCCTAACAGACTCAAAAACGCCCTCTCTGCTCCTATCACTGGACGCGGAGAAGGCGTTTGATCGCATCGACTGGGAATATATGTTTCTAGTGTTACACAAAATGGGGTTTGAGGGGGCCATCGTGAAAGCATTGAGGGCTATATACTCCACACCGGGAGCTCAGGTCTCATCAGCGGGATATAAATCTAAACCCTTCCCAATTCGTAACGGGACCAGACAGGGGTGCCCTCTGTCTCCGTTACTATTCGCTCTATGTATAGAGCCTTTAGCCGCTAAAATTCGTTCACATACAGACATAACAGGAGTTAAGACGACTAAAATGGAATAAAAAATGGCCCTGTTTGCGGACGATATACTTCTGACCTTGACAAACCCCCTAATATCATTGCCCAACCTCCACCAAACATTAGAGACATTTTCTACTATTTCGGGATTTAAAATAAATGCAGAGAAATGTGAAGCCCTCCCCATAGCGATCCCCCAAAGGACACAAGAAGGGTTGGAGTCCAACTTCCAGTTTAAATGGATGAAGCACACCTTAAAATACCTAGGAGTTCATCTCCCCTCTTCCCCCTCACTGCTATACAAAGTTAACTATCCCCCACTATTTAAACAGATCAGAAAAGATCTATCAAAATGGAAAAGTTACAAATTCTCATGGCTAGGTAGAGTGGCCTCGGTCAAGATGAATATTTTGCCAAGGATACTATATATGTTTAGAACCCTACCTATTAAATTGGTGAAAACAGACCTAGAGACCATACAAAAGGACATACTAGTGTATATCAGGGGAGACAAAACAAATAGAATAGCGAAATCAGTCTTATATAGACATAAAAACCTGGGAGGCATAGGTGTCCCTAACCTGTTAGAATACTATAATGCAGCCAGACTAGCACAGGACAGCCTTTTATTAAAGAGAAATAGGGAGACCATGTGGCCTACTTTAGAAGCAACCCTGGGAGGATGGGGCGAGACTGATGCTATACTTTGGGATCAACAGAGAACACAAGCCCACAGGGAGACAGATGGACCTTACACTACAACCCTTACAGTAGCCACTTGGAAAAAAGCAAGATCGAAATTTAACCTACTTCCACAATACTCCAGATACATCCCGATAAGATATATCCTGCCGGATGAACTTAGGGCCCAACCACAGAAGTGGGAAAATAAGGGGTTATATAGAGTAGCAGACTTCCTGGAAGGTGGAGCTATACTCACATTCAACCAACTGCAGACAAAATTAAGCCCCTTTAAACTACACTGGTATTTATACCTACAGATACAATCCGCAATATAATCATATCTGAGACACCCTAGTGACAACCACACAACACCGTTAGAAACCATGTGTAAATCAGAAGACCACACTAGACATACTATATCTATACTATATGTAGCTATACAGGCCTCACAAATCTCGACTAAAACCTCTACTATGCTAGCATGGGAGAGGGAACTACTCATTACTAAAGATATCAAAGAATGGGAAGCAATATTCCATGATGCAGACAAAGGACTGTTGAGTGTAGACCTAAAAGAAAATATCACTAAAACTATACACCGCTGGTATCTAACACCCATAAGAACGGCTCATATGTGTGCGCAGGGAACCCCTCTGTGTTATAGAGGATGTGGACAAATAGGAACATACCGACATATGTGGTGGGACTGTAGAGAAATCTCAGGCATATGGAAATGTTTGTCCTCCTTCCTCAACCGACTCTTGAACGAAAACATGGATCTAACAATCCAACAAGCTTTATTACACATACCCGTTAAGAGACTCAACAAACACATCAACACATTTATTAGGATATTATGTACAGTCACCCGGACATGTATAGCCAGACACTGGAAGATAGGCAGTCCGACATGGACAGATATTTACAATAAAATCCAGTACACATACACTATGTACGACCTAGCATCCAACACCTTAGATAACAAAGAAATAGTCCAAGCGATATGGTACTATTGGATAGCGCAATGAACAGCAACTACATAAAATCAATGAGAAAGATAACCTTAGGTGACCAATAGGAACACTAAGATATATAACTATTATAACACATACAACTAACAATGAAACAAGATGTGTCGTCACTTCTCATCCCTACCCCTTCCCCCCCCCCCCCTCTGACCTCCTCATCCCTCTGACCTCCTCTAACCTTATTTAACCTTACCTTCTTTTGGAGTTATATTTCCTAAAAAGTTTAGATATATATAGACAGGGTGGTTTGGTTCAGAATCATTAGATTATCTTGGTAGGGCTCAGCAGAGTACGAACTTTCTTTCAGACATAAGAACTATATAATACCTTATCAATGATCATATGAAAATCGGAAGACAGAAATGAAACCTGAATATCATTGGTAACAAAAACCCTATGGATATGACCTCTGTTTTGTCTTTTTTTAACTGCTGGCCCTACATAGTCATAGTTATATAAATGTCAATAGAAATGATTAAGAAGTTATAAAGAATGTTAATTGTATCATTTATTATTTAGAAATGTTTCTGTGCAGACCTATACTCTGGAATCCATAATGATGGAGATCGATGCAGAGGAAGGTATTTCTGTAAATGTTTACTTTTTCTGAAAAAATAAATAAAAAATATTCAAACATAAATATAACCTGACTTCAGCTTGGTGTTCTAAGTTGAAGGGTCATAAAACTTAAAATATTTATTTTATGATTGAGATCGAAAATACAATTTAAAAAAAAAGTTTATAATTTACTTCTATTACCAAATTTGCTACATTCTCATGTTATTCTTTGTTGAAAACATATCTAGATAGGTAGCGTGCACATGTCTGGATCACTACATGACAGGAAATGGTGCTGCCATCTAGTGCTCTTGCTAATGTGCAACAGTGTTGCCAAACTGCTGCCATATAGTGCTCCAGCCCACGTGCACACTCCCGAACTTACCTTCCTGCTTTTCAACATAGGATAACAAGAACACAAAGAAAACTAAAATTGTATGTTCTATCTGAATCATGAATTATAAATTTGGGGTTTTATGTCCCTTTAACACCGTTTAACCCTGTAAGCCATTTCCACCAATGTGCTGAGCTTTTCTGGAGATTTTAGGTGTTACTCCCATTTAAAGGGACAGTATACACCAATTTTCATATAGCTGCATGTAATAGGCGCTACTATAAAGAATAAGATGCACAGATACTGATATAAAAATCCAGTGTAAAACTCTTTAAAAACTTATTTAGAAGATCTCAGTTTAGTTCTGTTAAAAGGGTAGTTGGAAAGCCCACTGCAAGTGGGAAACAACCCTCCCCCTTCCTCTGCATATGAAAGACCCTTTACATAAACAGGAGCAAGCTGGAGTAGGTATACGTCGGTATTCTCCTAAAACTTTGGGGCTTGGTTAGGAGTCTGAAAACCAGGGCAATGTTATTTAAAAATAAGCAAAACTATACATTTAAAAACAAAACAAAAAAAACTGTATGGGCTATATAAATGGATCATCTACAAAACATTTATGAAAAGAAAAAACTAGTGTATAATGTCCCTTTAAACTCAAATATTATATGTTGTTTTTTTCAGCAGACCCGGCAGATTCACACTGTACCATCATTTATATCATGGTACGTGAGAGCTCAACAACAAGAGGTGTAAAAAAATAATATTTTCATTAAAAGTTTAATAAACAAGGTTGTAAATAATGTTTGTGTGTGTCTAAAGGCTGTTGTAAAAAGAAGAAAGGGTTATCCGCATATAAAAAAGGCCACTTAGGTATAGCTATAAAACTGATGTGCACGTAAGACTCCCATGAGCCTCTACTCAAATAAATGCACATCTATACATGCCAGGAGATTACTATTACCACAGTGACCACCTGGCTTTAAAAACCTATATAGCGGCTTTATTTTAAGGAGGGGCTTCTGGGTATTAAAACAAGGGGTCATGGGAGTTTCTATGCTTTAAACGTGTAATTTCAAATGGTGGGTCTTGGGGTTTCTATGACTTAAGAGAGCTGAGTTTGAGGAGTTTAAATATTTACCCCATCCAGCTCCCTTAAATCCTATGGAGCTGCCTTCCCCTTCCTGGTTTCCAGGGGCCTGGTGACATCACCACTCATGAGCGTAATGATGTCACCGGCATCCCAGATTCCCTCGGCGATGTTGGCATACTGGATGACCAGGGATTTGGGGGTAAGTGCAGGGGGGGCTGTGATGAACTCTGAAAGAATCCCACCAGATGACCACACATGGTTGTCATTTGCACTTAATACATTTTGTGGATGATGGTCATGTGTCATCATGAGCAGTAAAGGGGTTAAAAGTAATTGTCATTAGAAATAGCTTACTGAAGGTCAACAAAGACTTTGGTGTTGAATGAAATACCATGATATCAATGAGCTGTTGCCCCCATATATATTGCAGGTTTCCTCAAATTTGTAGGAGCTGTAGATAAGGAGGTTTGGGCATCTACTTCTACAAATCCCTTCCCTCTAAAAATAAATCACAAACATGAGAGCAATCTACCTCAGTCCATCTAATTGTCTATCAGTTAGCTGGATCATCCTGAATTGTAGAGACATGAATTTGGGCTTTGGAAAAATACAAGTTTGTCTGAATTTTGCTGATTTATCGAGTTATTTCATATCTGAACAGCCAAATACATTATCGGACGAAAAACAAATGATTGCTTGAAATAATTTATTTGTTCATTTATTCATGCTATTTGGCACCAAAAAAAGGTGCAGGAATGGGGGGAAGAAGTTATATTGTTTGGTTAATACACTCTTTTGTTTCTAATGATATACAGGGGGTCTTCCCATTTGTCAATCATCTCCTGTCCAATCTGGCCATAGTATTACTAATGACTGATGTTAGGGACAGCCAGTAAGGCACTAAAGGCTGCATTTTAGTCAAACAGTAGTTGTATGTTCTTTTAGCATTGAAAGATAGGTTATTTTAGTTGTTTGAATTCCATAATGTCAGCATTTTGTTAATATTAATGGTCTATATTAGTTGTTCCCATCAGAAATAACAGCAAAGAATCCAAATAAAACATTTGTCTGAACCAAATGTCTACATGGACAAAATTATTTTTTTTGGATGAAACACATTTTTCGCACATGCACATGTCTACTTAATTAGAAGCCCATCCTCTCTGTCCCTCTAACCTTTATTTATCTTTATTTATTGGACAACCCCAAAGCTGCATTTCAGAATGGTCTAGCCCAGGGGTGCCCAATAGGTAGATTGGGATCTATCAATAGATCCCGAAGGCACTGCTGGTAGATCACGGTCGATGTGATCAAAATGATGTGGTCAAGTTATGCAATCTCAACACTGGGGCGTGAGTAAAGTACGTTTGCTAGGGATACCGCTTTATTAAACAGTCTGATGGTCGGACACAAAAAGTGCTACAGGATTGGATCTTGAGGGACATCGATTTTAACCAATCAATGTAGATGATTGAACGACAACACAATTAAATAATCAAAAGCATGATTGAGTGAGCACTCTCCAAATGGATATGGCGGTATAGTATAGTTAGGAGGGTAAGTGTCAATAGATAGAAAAAGTAAAGATGGAGGCTGCTGTGCTATACTAAAAGAACAAGTCTGATTGACTTCTGGCAAATGAACGTGTTGACCCGGTAAGAAATGGTCTGCATGGCGCACTATTGACATTTATTTGTGTAAGCCTCACTAGGTCATATCAGGCCAAGTCTGTGGCGCAAAGTAAAGTGGGTCAGTGGCAGTAATTTGAATGCAGTGTTTTGTAACATGGCACAAGGGGTTGCTCCTGTTAACCCAAATTAAAATCAGTGCTAACTTTTGTCGTCAGGATTAATCTGTTGTATACTTTATGCTTTTGCACATCCATGTGTTGCTAAATAATGCAACCTTAAAGGGATATGAAACACCTTTTAATTTTTTTCATGATTCAGGATATAGAACATGCAATTTTTAACAAATTTCTAATTTACTCCTATTAACAATATTTCTTCATTCTCTTGGTATCTTTATTTGAAAAAGCAGGAATGTAAGCTTAGGAGCCGGACCATTTTTAGTGGGTAGATCTTGTTGAGCTGGTCATTTGAAAAGTAGATCCCAACACAAAAAAGTTAGGGCACCCCTGGTCTAGCCCTTCCTAAACTGTCATAATTCATTGGAATCTGATCCCAAAACCAAAGGTTCTGCCCCTACACCTTTTCCAACGTTAGACGTCTTAATATTTTGTAAGGCAAGAGACCTTACTGTCATTATGTTATTGCCATTATGAGGAAGAAGATAAAACACAGAGAGAATTTCACATGATGGAAATTAAGACTGGAAAAAGTAGCCTTTATATTGAATTTCACAAGTTTAAATGTTATGATAATGAAAAAATTTAATTCAAACATGTTTTATCACAAAATTGAAACAGCATCTACTAAAAATGTTTTTACATGAAAATAGTTTAAGCAAAACTAACAGGAATTCACGCTTGGGATATAATATATTGTTAACTGGCTGATAAGGACGGCTCTCACATGAAAGAGATATGAAACCCAACATTTTTCTTTCATAATTCAGATAGACCATGCAATTTTAAATAACTTCACATTTACTTCTTTTAGTATTTTTTCTTTGTTCTCATGATATCTTTTGTTGAAAAGTGGGGACATATACCTAGGAGCCGGCCCAATTCTGAAGCACTATATAGTTTTGCAAGAATGTTATCCATTTGCAAGAGCACTATATACCCTGAGGCGTCACTAGGGGGTGCAGGGTTGTGTGGGGGGTGCGGACTGCACCGGGTGACACCCTGAGGAGGGGGTGACACCAATCCATAGTGACTCCACTGTGTCTGGCTATGTTTAGCGGTGCTGAGGATTTAGCACACATACCACTATTCTCTGGGAGTGTCAATAGCGTAGGGGGAGCGAGTGGGGCAGTAACACACACAGAGAGGTAAAGGGAGGAGGAGAGTACAGATTGCAGCAGCTGGTGTTCTATTATTTTTGCTACCCCATTAGATTTTGCTACCAAGGATATTGCGCAAATTCTAACGGGTAGCAAAAAATGATAAAACACCAGCACGTCACCCAACACTAATCCTGGGATTGGCAGCTCAGTATATGCATGTGACATGTTGGGGCTGGACTATAGAGAGCACTCCTCTGTGGCGGCAACTGCAAGTAACACGTGGGACATGACACAATATCTAAAAGGGTAAGAAAGATTGCAATGGAATATACCTTTCATGTTTATCCCACTTCTCTGTCAATACCTGTCTGCAGTTCAGTGCTGTCAATGTGGTGACCCAGCTGACGCTTCCCCCTACAGCCCTCTAAGAAAACATCACTGTGGCATGCAGAGAGAAATTTAACTCTTTGGCTACCAGAAAGGACTGTAGTCTACTTCCAAGCAGTGCGTTGCAGCCCTTTTTGGTAGCTATTGGGTTAAATTGTACTCTGCATGCTATCTCTGTTGTTCCTTGAGCAACAGGTTATGTAGGAGGGGCTGATCCATGGTTAGATGTCTGTGAGAAGTAGCCGGTTTAGAGTTTTACGTTTTTGCATGGGATTTCCATAGCGCTGCCATTACAAGTTTTACGATGAGGCTAAAAAGCTTGTGTTACACCCTATACTGACACGATCCGTTCCGCAATCTGAGACCAGTAGTTATGAGTTTTACGCAACAAAACTGTTACACAAAACTCATAACTAAAGTGTTACAAAGTACACTAACACCCATAAACTACCTATTAACCCCTAAACCGAGGCCCTCCCGAACAGCAAACACTATAATAAACGTATTAACCCCTAATTTGCCGCTCCCAACATCGCCGCCACTAATAAAATTTAGTAACCCCTATTCCGCCACTCCCCGACATCACCGCCACTATAATAAAGTTATTAACCCCTATTCCCCTGCACCCCAACATCGCCCATACTATAATAAATATATTAACCCCTATTCTGCCGCTCCCCAACATCGCTGCCACTAAATAAAAGTTATTAACCCCTAAAGCTCTGGCCTCCCACATCACTGCAACTACAGTAAATAAACCTATTAACCCCTAAACCGACAGTCCCCCACATCACAAAAAACTAAGTTAAACTATTAACCCCTAAACCTAACAACTCTCTAGCTTTAAATTAAAATTACAAGATCCCTATCTTAAAATAAATAAAAACTTACCTGTGAAATTAAAAAAACCTAAGTTTAAACTATAAATTAAACTAGCATTAAATAAATTAAATAAATTAAATTACTCATTAAAAAACTAACACTACTAAAAATATTAAGATTACAGTTACAAAAAAATAAAAAATAAATCTACACTTACAAAAAATTAAAAAAACTAAATTACAAAAAATAAAAATACAAAATTACAAAAAATTAAAAAGTACTAAATTACGAAAAATAACAAACAAAATTATCCAAAATAAAAACAATTACTTCTAATCTAATAGCCCTATATAAAAAACAAACAAAAAAACAAAAAAAAACCTAGCCTACAATAAACTACAAATAGCCCTTAAAAGGGCCTTTTGTAGGGCATTGCCCTAAAGAAATCAGCTCTTTTCCCTGAAAAAAAATACAAAGACCCCCCAACAGTAAAACCCACCACCCAATCAACCCCCCAAAATAAAAAACCTAACTCTAACAAAAACCTAAGCTACCCATTGCCATGAAAAGGGCATTTGTATGGGCATTGCCCTTAATAGGGCATTTAGCTATTTTTCTTGCCCTTAAAAGGGCATTTATCTCTTTTAAGACAAGCCCAAACCCTAATCTAAAAAAAAACACCCAAAAAAGGTTTAAATAAACCTAACACTAACCCCCGACGATCCACTTACAGTTTCTGATAAATGGGCCCCTTTAAATCATTTAGATTCAATAAAGAAAAAAATGACTGTAATGTTATTTTTTGAAAGATTACTGTAATGCTGCACTATTTAGACATAATAAATGATCAATTTTTGCATAATTAAGTTTATAAAAGACAACAATTTTTTATAACATAGATTTCATGTTTTTATTATTCATATTATTTAACCAGATGTTTATACTCTGATCTTCAGCATCTGTGATGTCCTTCGCAGATTGATTATATTTGGTTCATGAATAAAGAAAACAATATTCCTAGGCAAAACTTGCAAAAGGTTAACAACTTAATTATAACAAGATCTCTAGTCAATTTCCCCAGGGAATTAGATGAGAGGCATCCATAAACACCCAGGGAATTAGATGAGAGGCATCCATAAACATGCAAGTGTGTAAACTTTAACCATTTATCACCATAATAACTATGCTGAGACCATGTTTTTTTTTTCTGCACCAATTACAAGATATTTATATCACTACGTTCTATGGGCTGCTTTTGATTGCATTTGGGATTCAAGTATGTAGTTTTTAATGTGGTGCAAGTGTGTTTTGTATCTTCACACACATGTATAATTCATCTGTTTCTGAGCAATATAAGTATACATTTTATACTCTGTATGGTTACATAAATTATATATAGATGCTAAATAGATAGACAGGCAAACATAGAGATAGATATATAGATGATAGATAGATAGATAGATAGATAGATAGATAGATAGATGATAGACAGATAGAAGATATATAATTATATGATAGACAGAGATAGATAAATAGATAGATAAACAGATAGATTATATATTATAGATAGATAGATAGATAGATAGATAGATAGATAGATGATAAATAGACAGACAGACATATAGATAGATAGATTATATATGATAGATAGATGATAGCTAGATGATATAGAGAGAGAGAGAGAAAGACAGATATATATATAGATAGATAGATAGATAGATAGATAGATAGATAGATAGATAGATAGATAGATTGATAGACAGCTACTAGATAGATAGGTAGATAGATAGATGATATATGATAGATATATAGATATATGATAGATAGATGATAGATAGATATATAGAGAGATGATGTGAGAGAGAGAGAGAGAGAGAGAGAGAGAGACAGACATATAGATAGATAGATAGATAAACAGATGATAGATAGATAGATAGATAGATAGATAGATAGATAGATAGATAGATAGATACTGTAGATAGATAGATACTGTAGATAGATAGATAGATAGATAGATAGATAGATAGATAGATAGATAGATAGATAGATGATAGACAGATAGAAGATATATAATTATATGATAGACAGAGATAGATAAATAGATAGATAGATAGACAGATATATGATATATGATAGATAGATAGATAGATAGATGATAAATAAATAGATAGATAGACAGACAGACAGACAGACAGACAGACAGACTGACTGACTGACATATAGATAGATGATATATGATAGATAGATGATAGCTAGATGATAGAGAGAGAGAGAGAGAACGACAGATATATATAGATAGATAGATAGATGATAGATAGATAGATAGATAGATAGATAGATAGATAGAGAGAGAGAAATACAGACATATAGATAGATAGATAGATAGATAGATAGATAGATAGATAGATAGATAGATAGAATATATATGATAGATAGAGATAGATAGATAGTTAAACAGATGATAGATGATAGATAGAGCGATAGATAGATAAACAGATGATTGATAGATAGATAGATAATAGATAGAAATATGTGTGTTATTGAAAGATAGAAGAACACTGATTATACTCTACAGGGTTGGTAACCCAATTAGGAATAGTATATGCATGCAGTCTTAATCAATGTGTTGTGGTTTCCAAGTGGGGCCATGTTTAGTTGTTGCCGTTAATGAATTATCATCCACCATGCACTGCTTTTCACTTCCTAAATCCCACCTACAGTTTAAAATTTGTATCTGCCGTTAAAATCAATGGAAAGCACAAAACGATAATTAGCATCACATTTACACCCTATAAAAGTATCGTTTTACCCTGATGAACATTGACCAAAACCTACGTCTCACAAAAAGAGATGTTACGGCACATAGAGCAGGCAAAATAGTGGTAGTATAGCTGAAACCAAATCCTTTTGTACAGTGTCTAAGGTAAACATTATTTGCATTTGTAAAATTAAACTTTTGCATTCCGAATCCATCCGAAACGCAATCAAACCAATCAGAATCGTATTTGCACATAGGTATCAGGAGTTTACTGTGCGTGTTTGTCCAGTGATTATATTTTTCAACTATTTATAAGTATTTTGTTCATCATTGGGGTCCATTTAAATATTTCCAATTTTTTATTCCAATGTTGGTGAAAAGAAATGGCTGTTATTTTTTTAATAAGAAAGTGATCACGATCATTCTGAATCAAAAACAGCTGACGTTGTTAACTCACACACAATGTGATTTCCATTTTCCCACAACGGTACTAGCAATGGATGCTGATCACTGAAATACCAAATGGGTTAAAGGGGTTAATGTATGCATGTTTAGCAATTAGCTAGAGTGGCGTTTGTGGTAAGTCTTAAATAATATTAATTTCATTTGCATATGGGCATGATGGTAATACTGGTCATGTTTGATCAATGATGTTTGAAAACACAATGGCCTAGATTTAGAGTTCTGCGTTAGCCGTCAAAAGCAGCGTTAAGGGGTCCTAACGCTGGTTTTGGCCGGCCACTGGTATTTAGAGTCGTGTAGGTAAGGGTCTAACGCTCACTTTCCAGCCACGACTTTTTCATACCGCAGATCCCCTTACGTCAATTGCGTATCCTATCTTTTCAATGGGATATTCCTAACGCCGGTATTTAGAGTCTTGGCTGAAGTGAGCGGTAGAACCTCTACCGTCAAGACTCCAGCCGCAGAAAAAAGTCAGTAGTTAAGAGCTTTCTGTGCTAATGCCGGTTTATAAAGCTCTTAACTACTGTGCTCTAAAGTACACTAACACCCATAAACTACCTATGTACCCCTAAACTGAGGTCCCCCCACATAGCCGCCACTATAGTAAATATTTTTAACCCCTAATCTGCCGACCGCACACCGCCGCCACCTACATTATCCCTATGAACCCCTAATCTGCTGCCCCTAACATCGGTGACCCCTATATTATATTTATTAACCCCTAATCTGCCTCCCCAACGTCGCCGCTACCTTACCTACACTTATTAACCCCAAATCTGCCGACCGGACCTCGCTGCTACTCTAATAAAGTTATTAACCCCTAAACCGCCACACTCCCGCCTCGCAAACCTTATAATAAATAGTATTAACCCCCTAATCTGCCCTCCCTAACATCACCGCCACCTAACTTCAAGTATTAACCCCTAATCTGCCGACCGGACCTCGCCGCTACTATAATAAATATATTAACCCCTAAAGCTAAGTCTAACCCTAACCCTAACACCCCCCTAAATTAAATATAATTTTAATCTAACGAAATAAATTAAATATTATTAACAATTATATTGTAGCTATTTTAGGATTTATATTTATTTTACAGGCAACTTTGTATTTATTTTAACTAGGTACAATAGCTATTAAATAGTTATTTACTATTTAATAGCTACCTAGTTAAAATAATTACAAAATTACCTGTAAAATAAATCCTAACCTAAGTTACAATTAAACCTAACACTACACTATCAATAAATAAATTAAATCAATTAACTACAAGTACCTACAATTACCTACAAGTAAATAAACTAAACTAAATTACAAAAAAACCCCACTAAATTACAAAAAATAAAAAAAGATTACAAGAATTTTAAGCTAATTACACCTACTCTAAGCCCCCTAATAAAATAACAAAGCCCCCCAAAATAGGATTCTATCAGCCAATCGGAATTAAGGTAGGAAAAATTTGATTGGCTGATTGAATCAGCCAATCAGATTCAAGTTCAATCGGATTGGCTGATCCAATCAGCCAATCAGATTGAGCTTGCATTCTATTGGCTGTTCCAATCAATTCAATTAATTGATTTAATTTATTTATTGATAGTGTAGTGTTAGGTTTAATTGTAACTTAGAGCTTTAGGGGTTAATACATTTATTATAGTAGCGACGAGGTCCAGTCGGCAGATTAGGGGTTAATACTTGAAGTAAGGTGGCAGTGATGTTAGGGAGGGCAGATTAGGGGTTAATACTATTTATTATAGGGTTTGCAAGGCGGGAGTGTGGCGGTTTAGAGTTAATAACTTTAGTAGAGAAGCGGCGAGGTCCAGTCGGCAGATTTGGGGTTAATACGTGTAGGTAAGGTAGCGGCAACGTTGGGGGGGCAGATTAGGGGTTAATAAATATAATATAGGGGTCGGCGATGTTAGGGGCAGCAGAATAGGGGTACATAGGTATAATGTAGGTTGCGGCGGTGTACGGAGCGGCAGATTAGGGGTTAATAATATAATGCAGGTGTCAGCGATAGCGGGGCCGGCAGATTAGGGGTTAATAAGTGTAAGGTTAGGGGTGTTTACACTCAGGTTCATGTTAGGGTGTTAGGTGTAGACTTAGAAAGTGTTTCCCCATAGGAAACAATGGGGCTGCGTTAGGAGCTGAACGCTGCTTTTTTGCAGGTGTTAGGTTTTTTTTCAGCCCAAACTGCCCCATTGTTTACTATGGGGGAATCGCGCACAAGCACGTTTTAGCTGCTTACCGCTACTGTAAGCAGCGCTGGTATTGAGGGTTGAAGTGGCGGTACATTAAGCTCAACGCACCCTTTTTGGAGCCTAACACAGCCCCTCAGACAACTCTAAATACCAGCGTTGTCTTAAGGGTCCGTTGGGAAAAAAAGCGGCGTTAGCTACGCGGGTCTTTACCGACAAAACTCTAAATCTTACTCACGTCCAAATACTTATACTTAGAACATACTCCCCTATGTGAAGAACATTGGAATGTGAAATATTTACAGTACACACACAGTTAAAGCAATGAGTATTGTATAAATATGATTTTACATGTTTTCAATGCACTTATATATATGTCTATATGTGTATTTATATGTTTATACATATATATATATATTAGAAATGTGCGATTCATTTCAGATCGATTCAGAAATTCGGCCAAATTCGTAAAATTCTGGATTCGGATCGATTCGAATTTCCAAATTAAAATAGTGCCGAATCTACCGAATAAATCCGAATTAGTTCGGATTTATTCGGATTTATTCGGTAGATTCGGATGGCCGTGGATTACACTAGTATTGTACAGTATATTAGGTTATATCACCCTGCTATGGGTTACACCTAATATACAGTACATATACTAGTCTAATACACAGCACATCACACCTAACACTTACCGAAATTCCGAATTTCCGAACCGAACCGAATAGAACCGAATCCAGCCGAATTTATTTGAATCAGAATAAATCCGAAACGAATCCGAACCAAATTGATTCAAATTTTTCCGAATTCGAATCGATCTGAACCAAAATTCGAAAAAATCCGAATCGATCCAAACCGAACCAAATTTTTTTGCCATGCACATGTCTAATATATATATATATATATATATATATATATATATATATATATATATATATATATATATATACAGTGCTTTTTTTTTAAAAAAGAAAAGGTGCCAGTATTTAAAAATAAGGTGTCGGTACTCATTGATTATTGATTGATATATTCTGCTCAGTAATTTTGAGAAAAGCAAAGGGTCAACATTATTTACAATGTCTGATGTATTTTGCAGACCCTCTTCTGAAAAATACAGTATTTACATGATGATTACAAATTTTACATGTTATGAGTTAACAGAGCTGGGGGTACTCAGTACCGGTGAGTACCCCCACAAAAGCCCTTGGCAGACTTTTTTTCTACTAACACCTGAGACCTCATATCTTTCAGCCCTTATAACTTTTTAATGCAATTTAAAAAAATATATATTTTTTATTAGACAGTGTTATTATGAGTGTAACTGTACTTTTAAATGTAATTCAGAGCTCTGAAGTTGCGCTACCCCTTATCGCTTGTGTGCAACTCGTAATCTAGCCCTTAATGTGTTACCAATGATCAATTTAACCTGCTGGAGTGTATTAAATTGCTTACAAATAGCTCTTTTACCTTTATTTTGACATTTGAAATAGCTAACTTTGCCCATTGTATCTCCACCTATACTGAACATTTTAGTAATTTAAGTACTGGTAAAAGAACAATTAAAATAGAAGGTTTTGATCCCAGTGGGGGTGTGACAGAGAGATACTAAAATGTTAATTTTCCATTGTTTCCTCTATGTATTGTTTTTTTTTAACAAACAGTAAGGAATAAGATAAGGAAGACTTTGTATAAAGAATTAGGTAGATAAGCTAATGTCTTATCTTGCTACAAGCTCAGCCAATATCATTGGGTTGTGGTTTCAATTATCAGAAACAGCTATTTCATAAATGGAAATAAACCCAAAGGAACTATTTCTAATACATTGTATACTCTGCAGCTGGTATAACAAGTCATTGCAAACACATTAAATGGAAAACAGATTTACAGTACACTGTCCCTTTAAGTAAACCTGAATACTTGGAGCTTGCTGTTTATCTGGCAAGCAACGGCCTGTGAATGAAGTAGCTCTGATTCAATCATGTGTATGTGTGTATAACTATTTCAATGTTTTATTGATATGAGATGAAGTGGGGATTGTATCTGAATGAAACCACAGCCTCTCCCTGGTAACTCTGTTGTTATCTATACTATATTTGCGTTTGTAATGTCCATAGCCGTCAGCAGTTGCGCACGCATCCTCAATGAAATGTTGGCAGTGCGAGGCAGCCACCAAAATGTTGGCTGCGCGCGCAGCCAAAAGAATTCACCTGGATGCAGCGATGCTTCATCCAGGTGAATTCCGAAAATGGCAAGGTGGTGAAAGAATCCACCGAAGGTGGATTCAGCGAATTCTTTCACCACCCTGCCATTTTCGGAATCCACCAGGATGCAGCGAAGGCAAACGGAGTATTAAAAAAAAACACCGCCTGCACAAAGTATAACATAAAAAACTAATCTCCCATACAAAGTATTAACACATACACCGCAAACCCACACATCGCAAAATAATAAAGTAATTAACCCCTTAATCCCTTAACCATCAACCACCCACATTGCAATAAACCTAATTACCCTATTAACCCCTAAACTGCAAAACATTTACATTGCAATAAACCTAATTACCCTATTAACCCCTAAACTGCAAAATATTTACATCGCAATAAACCTAATTACCCTATTAACCCCTAAACCGCAAAACATTCACATCGCAATAAACCTAATTACCCTATTAACCCCTAAATTGCAAAATCCCCACATCGCAATAAACATAATTAACCTATTAATCCTTTAACCGCAAAACCCCCACATCGCAATAAACCTTTTTACCCTATTAACCACTAAACCGCAAAACCCCCACATCACAATAAACCTTATTACCCTATTAAACCCTAAACCACAAAATACCCACATCGCAATAAACCTATTTACCCTATTAACCCCTAAGCCGCAAATTCCCCACATCGCAATAAACCTAATTAACCTATTAACCCCTTAAACCGCCAACACCCACAATGCAAATAACTAATTAAATTACTAAGCCCCCTAACCTAACACCCCCTAACCTAACACCCCCTAAATTAATACTATTTGCCTAAACTAAAAAATACTAAAGTTATAAAAAATAAAAAAGCTAAGATTGCAAAAAATAAAAAGGCTAGCATTACAGAAAATAAAAACCAAATTACAAAAGTTTACAAAATGAAACCTAATCCCTATGAAAATAAAAAGCCCCCCAAAATAAAAACACCCCCTAATCTAAGAATAAACTGCCAGTAGCCCTTAAAGGGGCTTTTTGCAGGGCATTGCCCCAAGATAAAAAGCTCTTTTATATTAAAAATAAACAAGGTCCCCCCTAACAATAAAACCCCCGACCCACCAAACCCCCCAAAATAAAAAACCTAACACTAAAAAACCTAAACTACCCATTGCCCTGAAAAGGGCATTTGTTGGGCATTGCCATTAAAAGGGAATTTAGCTCTTTTACAAAATGCCCACCCTAATCTAAATAAAAGAAAAACCAAAAAAAAAAAACAACAACTAATTCTAACCTCCAGGTTGGTACTCACTGCTCCTGAAGTACGGCGGAGAAGGTCCTGTCCCATGCGGTGAATTCTTCTTCCAAGCGGCGACCTCTTCTTTCTTATTCCAGGAACAATCCAGCGCGGAGCGGAGCTGAAAACCGATGATCGCGGAGCTGAAGACCGGCAACCCTGGAACTGAAGACCAGCGACCGCGGAGCCATGGAGCGTGGAGTATCCTCTTCGTACGATCGCCGCAATACACTGGATAGTGAACTCAAGGTATGCAATTAAAGATGGTGTCCCCTGAATTCCTATTGGCTAATTTGATTCTTTACATTCAAATCAGCTAATAGGATGAGAGCTACTCAAATCCTATTGGCTGTTCAAATCAGCCAATAGGATGACAGCTACTGAAATTCTATTGGCTATTCAAATCAGCCAATAGAACTTTAGTAGCTCTGGAAGAAGAAAGAAGAGGTCGCCGCTTGGAAGAAGACTTCACCGCATGGGACAGGACCTTCTCCGCCAGACTTCAGGAATGGAGAGTACCAACCTGGGGGTTAGAATTAGTTGTTGTTTTTTTGGGGGGGTTTTCTTTTATTTAGATTAGGGCGGGCATTTTGTAAAAGAGCTAAATGCCCAACAAATGTCCTTTTCAGGGCAATGGGTACTTTAGGTTTTTTAGTGTTAGGTTTTTTATTTTAGGGGGTTTGGTGGGTGGGGGTTTTACTGTTAGGGGGGACTGTGTATTTTTAATGTAAAAGAGCTGTTTATCTTGGGGCAATGCCCTGCAAAAAGCCCTTTTAAGGGCTACTGACAGTTTATTCTAAGAGTAGGGGGTGTTTTTATTTTGGGGTTTTTTTATATTTTCATAAGGATTAGGTATAATTTTAGTTTTTTATTTTCTGTAATATTAGATTTTTTTTATTTTCTGTAATTTTAGATTCATTTTAATTTAGGTTTAATTTTTTAATTTTTGAGGGTTAGACTTTTTTTATTTTTTTGGGGGGTTAGACTTTTTTTTTTAGATTAGGGACAGGCAGCAAAATAACTGAATGCCCTTTTAAGGGCAATGCCAATACAAATTCTCTTTTCAGGGCAATGGATTGCTTAGATTTTTTAGTGTTAGGTTTATTTATTTTGGGGGGTTTGATGGGTGATTTTGGGAGGGCATGGAACATCCTAACGGCATCTAGGGGTTAAAGAGATACTGGAAATGATAATAAAAGGAAACCTTGTAAAGTCTATATATATAAGGATAGCAATTAAAGGGACATAATAGTCAAAACTGAAATGTGCTTGAGTGTATTTCAGTTTGTAATAGAGGTATAGTTGCACTATAGTTGTATTAGCAAAAAATGCTTCAATTAGGTTATAATTTTTTTTAGAGTTATGTTCATATTGTGCATGCCAAGTGCACCCTCATTAAAGGGATAGCGAAGTCAAAATTAAACATTCATGATTCAGATAGAGCATGCAATTGTAAACAACTTTCCAATTAACTTAGATTATCAAATTTCCTTTGTTCTGTTGGTATTCTTTGTGAAGAGTAAAGCTAGGGATGATGATAAGTGCTAAGGAGCGTTCACATGCCTTTAGCAGTCAATGAAAGCCGTGTTTGCAACCTTGTTTAACATTGCTATAAAAATGTGAATGCTAATGAGAAAACTACTACCAAGTAATAGATAACTCTACCCACAGCGCTAACAGCTTAAATCAGATAAATCAAATTGGGTAAATTAAATAGTAGCAATATGTTGCAAATCAAGAAATACGGCTAACTCTCAAGTGTGAAAGGTAGCAAAAAGCAAAATTTATTAAAAAGGTACAAAGAATACGCTGATCAGACGTATGTATAAACAAAGGGCATAAAACAGAATAAAATCGATTAAAAACAAAATGAAATAAAACCAAAACAATTGAACAATCAGATCAGGATAGGAGCTGGAACACAGAAATTTTCAAATCAAATGAAGAAAAAGAACCAAGCAAAAGGTTTTCTCTTTTACTTACACCGGAGTTTCTTTTTAGAAGCGATATCTTCCTCTCAAGGCGTATCCCAGTCTGTGCAATTGGCGGCTGAATCAGTTTCCACAACTGTATATCGGTATTAGCAGCGGCTTTGGACAGATCCTTCTTACTACGGATGCCTGTGAGGGACAAAATGATACAACAACAGGAGCAACGCGTTTCAGCCCGTACCGGGCCTTTGTCAAGCTCCAGATGAGATCAGAAGGTTAGCTTATAAACCCTCAAAGGGATTTTCATTGGATATTACAAATATAAATCAAATATGTTGGCAAATGGACCGATAATATGACAATATAAGTATCAAACAATTCAGAATAAAAAGGTGTCACTATATGATAAAGTTTATAAGTACAGCAATAAATTTACTTATTAAATAATCTTAAGGAACTACTTAAAGTGACAGTGTGTGCAATAAATACATAAATAAATGTGCTATCTGCTTTTGAAAAGCAACATATTACCCAAAAAATATATTATTTAAAAAACATATTTTTCAAAACTAATGTGATATTATATAAATAACAATTAAAAAATTTAGAAAAATTGCATAAAATAAAAAGTAATAAAGTGAATAAAGAGATGAGATGTACAAAATCTAATCTATATGTGAAATTAAATTAGAATTAAAATTGAAATGTGCTGTTTATTCAAATAACTATGTCAGGTAGTTCAAAGATATATGGGATAACCATACAGTAGTCCCAACAAGAACATAAATAGACTAGTCTTTTAAAAAACAGCCTATATCTATTTCTAAATTCAGCCCATTGGGCTGGAGTGTTTTTAGCTCAAATATCCATTTAGTCTCCTTCTGTAGGAGTTCCAATTGGGGATTTCCCCCCTCCAATTTTTATTATATTTCTCAATTCCCATAAACGAAAAGTGATCTAGGTTACCCTTGTTACAACTTGCAAAGTGCTTAGGAATAGGTAAATCTTTATTCCAGTCAAGGCCAAAGTTTTCTATAGACCTCTATAGTCTTTCCGATTCGCCTATATATTGTTTGCCCCATTTACATTGGATCAAATATATGAGAAATTTATCTGAACATCTAATTGTATTGTTAATATTAAATAGTTTACCCGTTACAGTAGATCTAAAATCTTTTTGTTTATGAGAATGTTTACAAGATTTGCAAGTCAAGCAGGGAAATAAACCTTTTAATTTATTACCATAAAGATCTTTCTGGGAGTTGGCTACCTTTTTTACTTTTTTATCAGTGGGTGCTAGAATAGATTTAAGATTGCGTGCATTTCTATAAACTACTTGGGGTTTAGCAGGTAACCAAGGGCCCAAGACTCAGCTCATCATTTTTAATAAGACCCCAATGTTTATTTAGAATTTTCTCCAATAAAAATTTATTATCACTATAGTTAGTTATGAATGGAATAAACATAGTATCTTTATTGTTACTTGTCTGATTTTCTTTTCGGACCCTTACATTTTTATTAATAAATTCATTTCTATTAATCTTTCTAATATCTTCCCTTACCAGATCTATTTCTAGTTCTTTGTATCCCCTCTCCAAAATCTGAATGAAAAGAAAACTAATACCTATAATAATAATCTTTCAAAGAAACAATTAAAGATCATTAAAGAAGTAGATCAAAATGAGGATTTAATTATAAAACCTGCAGATAAAGATACTCTAGACTACAAAAAGATGTGTATGAATATCTTAAGTGATGCTCATACATATAAAAAATTAATGAGTGACCCAACTAAAACATATTCTGGACAATTATCCATCATATTGAATCGGGCAAAAGAACAGGGTATATTAAACTCCAAAGAGAGGGATTTACTTCTACCTAAATTCCCAAAGATCCCACTCCTATATTGTTTACCCAAGATACATAAGTCTATCATAGATCCACCAGGTAGACCTATCATTTCAGGTGTGGGATCTTTAACAGCTAACCTTTCTAAATATTTGAATATCTTTCTCCAAAATTATGTGAGAGCTTTACCCTCATATTTGAAAGATTTCACGGAGGTCCAACTTATGGAGGATGTCACATGGCGGGATGATTATATATTGGTCACCTGCGATGTGACATCTCTCTATACTTGTATTAAACATGAAGATGGAGCAGTCGAATATTTTTTACAGCAAGATACCTCCTTAAAAATTTAATTTAATTTTATTATAGAGGCAATTAAGTTTATATTATCACATAACTTTTTTCATTGTGATGGAACATTCTATAATCAGGAACAAGGCACGGATATGGGCACCAGGTTTGCTCCGAGTTATGCCAATCTTTTTATGGGCCATTGGGAACATCATTTTATAAGGGACCATCCACTCGGAGCAGGCCTGGTGACCTATAGATGTTATATTGAAGATATCATCTTCATTTGACAGGGAGATGAATTATCTTATCTTTAGATCTTTTTGTTAAAAGTATGAACTCCAATGATGTTAACCAAAATTTTACATATGACAGTAGTAGATCAAGTATTAACTTTCTAGATTTAGAGATATATATCAAAGATGACAAACTTAATACTAGGACTTATTTTAAAAGTGTAGATGCCAACAGTTACATCCATCACACCAGTTGTCACCATCAGAGATGGATTAATAATATTCCCAAGGGACAGTTTCTCTGTATTAAGAAAAATTGTACCAATAATGAAGATTTTGAACTACAATCTGAAAAATTAAAATCGAAATTTTTGGAGAGGGGATATAAAGAACTAGAAATAGATCTGGTAATAGACATGAATTAATTAATAAAAATGTAAGGGTCCCAAAAGAAAATCAGACAAGTAACAATAAAGATACCCGTACTATGTTTATTCCATTCATAACTAACTATAGTGACAATAAATTTTTATTGGAGAAAATTCTAAATAAACATTGGGGTCTTATTAAAAATGATGAGCTAGGCTTAAGTATACTTCAGGAGAGGGGTAGTATAAGTGAGGGGAGAGAACAAAAAATATATATAGAACCAGTGGATCTTAGTGATTAAAGTATCAAAGGTACATATGAAATAGTATATAACTAACGAGACCGTAATGTAACAAATATTGCAATAGGTGTGGCTGTGGTTTATAGATAAGTGACTTATAGTGTGACTTATGAGGTAGTGTTGCAATAAATATGGTACAAGAGGAGCAGGAAGTAGGGCCTAGATGTATTTCCTATGTGATACAAAACTTTAAATGAGGTTGGGAGAGTACGGTGAAAAAAGGGAAAGAAATAACCTAAGATACTGTGCGGTTTAACAGTGAAATATTTGTTACACCACAACCGCACTGTATCTTAGTTTATTTCTTTCCCTTTTTTTCACCGTACTCTCCCAACCTCATTTAAAGTTGTGTATCACATAGGAAATACATCTATGCCCTCTGTGCTCTACTGCTCTGTCTGACAGCGGGAGCGAGCTACATTGAGTGTAATGGCGCAGTCGGCCCAGACTGTGACTAGACAGCTGGCCACATGCGCTCTGAGGGAAAACCAGACCCGCTCAGTAGAGCACAGAGGGCGGGTCTGAAAAACCCTCTTTTTTAATAAAAAATGCCCGGCAATATTAGGTTACATAAAGCTAGCACTAAAATAATGTTATAAAATTCTGCACTATGTGCAGAATTATATAACATTATTTTCTAGGTTTACTGGCACTTTAAATCTATTCTAGCACCCACTGAGAAAAAAGTGAAAAAGGTAGCCAACTCCCAGAAAGATCTTTATGGTAATAAATTAAAAGGTTTCTTTCCCTGCTTGACTTGCAAATCTTGTAAACATTCTCATAAACAAAAATATTTTAGATCTACTGTAACAGGTAAACTATTTAATTCAGTTCAGATAAATTTGTCATATATTTGATCCAATGTAAATGTAGCAAACAATATATAGGCGAATCGGAAAGACCCCTCCGTGACCAAATTCGTGAACATACAGTGGGGCAAAAAAGTATTTAGTCAGCCACCAATTGCGCAAGTTCTCCCACTTAAGAAGATGAGAGAAGCCTATAATTTTCATCATAGATATACCTCAACTATGAGAGACAAAATGTGGAAACAAATCCAGACAATCACATTGTCTGATTTGGAAATAATTTATTTGCATATTATGGTGGAAAATAAGTATTTGGTCACCTACAAACAAGCAAAATTTCTGGCTCTCACAGACCTGTATCTTCTTCTTTAAGAGGCTCCTCTGTCCTCCACTCATTACCTGTATTAATGGCACCTGTTTGAACTTGTTATCAGTATAAAATACACCTGTCCACAACCTCAAACAGTCACACTCCAAACTCCACTATGGTGAAGACCAAAGAGCTGTCGAAGGACGCCAGAAACAAAATTGTAGACCTGCACCAGCCTGGGAAAACTGAATCTGCAATAGGCAAGCAGCTTGGTGTGAAGAAATCAACTGTGGGAGCAATAATTAGAAAATGGAAGACATACAAGACCACTGATAATTTCCCTCGATCTGGGGCTCCACGCAGGATCTCACCCCGTGGGGTCAAAATGATCACAAGAACAGTGAGCAAACATCCCAGAACCACACGGGGGGACCTAGTGAATGACCTGCAGAGAGCTGGGTCCAACGTAACAAAGGCTACCATCAGTAACACACTACGCCGCCAGGGACTCTGCAGTGCCAGACGTGTCCCCCTGCTTAAGTCAGTACATGTCCGGGCCCATCTGAAGTATGCTAGAGAGCATTTGGATGATCCAGAAGCGGATTGGGAGAATGTCATATGGTCAGATGAAACCAAAGTAGAACTGTTTGGTAGAAACACAACTCGTCGTGTTTGGAGGAGAGAGAATGCTGGGTTGCAACCAAAGAACACCATACCTACTGTAAAGCATGGGGGTGGCAACATCATGCTTTGGGGCTGTTTCTCTGCAAAGGGAACAGGACGACTGATCCGTGTACATGAAAGAATTAATGGGGCCATGTATCGTGAGATTTTGAGTGCAAACCTCCTTCCATCAGCAAGGGCATTGCAGATGAAACATGGCTGGGTCTTTCAGCATGACAATGATCCCAAACACACCACCCGGGCAACGAAGGAGTGGCTTTGTAAGAAGCATTTCAAAGTCCTGGAGTGGCCTAGCCAGTCTCCAGATCTCAACCCCATAGAAAACCTTTAGAGGGAGTTGAAAGTCTGTGTTGCCCAGCGACAGCCCCAAAACATCACTGCTCTAGAGGAGATCTGCATGCAGGAATGGGCCAACATACCAGCAACAGTGTGTGACAACCTTGTGAAGGTTTGACCTCTGTCATTGCCAACAAAGGATATATAACAAAGTATTGAGATGAACTTTTGATATTGACCAAATACTTATTTTCCACCATAATTTGCAAATAATTTTTTTCCAAATCAGACAATGTGATTGTCTGGATTTGTTTCCACATTTTGTCTCTCATAGTTGAGGTATACCTATGATGAAAATTACAGGCCTCTCTCATCTTCTTAATTGGGAGAACTTGCACAATTGGTGGCTGACTAAATACTTTTTTTGCCCCACTGTATATGGTCTATAGAAAACTTTGGCCTTGACCGGAATAAAGATTTTCCTATTCCTAAGCACTTTGCAAGTTGTAACAAGGGTAACCTAGATCACTTTTCGTTTATGGGAATTGAGAAATATAATAAAAATTGGAGGGGTGGAAATCCCCAATTGGAACTCCTACAGAAGGAGACTAAATGGATATTTGAGCTAAAAACACTCCAGCCCAATGGGCTGAATTTATAAATAGATATAGGCTGTTTTTTAAAAGACTAGTCTATTTATGTTCTTGTTGGGACTACTGTATGGTTATCCCATATATCTTTGAACTACCTGACATAGTCATTTGAATAAACAGCACATTTTAATTTTAATTCTAATTTAATTTCACATATAGATTAGATTTTGTACATCTCAACTCTTTATTCACTTTATTACTTTTTATTTTATGCAATTTTTCTAAATGTATTAATTGTTATTTATATAATATCACATTATTTTTGAAAAATATATGTTTTTTAAATAATATACTTTTTGGGTAATATGTTGCTTTTCAAAAGCGGATAGCACATTTATTTATGTATTTATTGCACACACTGTCACTTTAAATCGTTCCTTATGATTATTTAATAAGCAAATTTATTGCTGTACTTATAAACTTTATCATGTAGTGACACCTTTTTATTCTGAATTGTTTGATACTTATATTGTCATATTATCGGTCCATTTGCCAACATACTGTATTTGATTGTCGTAATATCCAATGAAAATCCCTTTGAGGGTTTATAAACTAACCTTCTGATCGTATCTGGAGCTTGAAAAAGGCCCGGTACGGGCTGAAACGCGTTGCTCCTGTTGTTGTATCATTTTGTCCCTCACAGGCATCCGTAGTAAGAAGGATCTGTCCAAAGCCGCTGCTAATACCGATATACAGTTGTGGAAACTGATTCAGCCGCCAATTGCACAGACTGGGATACACCTTGAGAGGAAGATATCGCTTCTAAAAAGAACCTCCAGTGTAAGTAAAAGAGAAAACCTTTTGCTTGGTTCTTTTTCTTCGTTTGATTTGAAAATTTCTGTGTTCCAGCTCCTATCCTGATCTGATGTGAAACATCGTACCGCAAGTCATTGGACCTTCCGTTTGGATTCTAGCTTCATAGCAATTCCTATCTACCATTGTGATACTACACTTCGTGTTTCACCATCAGTTCCTTTTGGAACATTTAGTCAATTGTTTTGGTTTTATTTGATTTTGTTTTTAATCGATTTTATTCTGTTTTATGCCTTTTGTTTATACATACGTCTGATCAGCATATTCTTTGTACCTTTTTAATAAATTGTGCTTTTTGCTACATTTCACACTTGAGAGTTAGCCATATTTCTTGATTTGCAAAATATTGCTACTATTTAATTTACCCAATTTGATTTATCTGATTTAAGCTGTTAGCGCTGTGGGTAGAGTTATCTATTACTTGGTAGTAGTTTTCTCATTAGCATTCACATTTTTATTGGAGGTTTGGGATCCTCCTTTATCCCACTGCCTTATCAGGTCTAACCAGCGCAGGGAAGAATAATTTTTTTTTGTTTTTTGTTATATCATTGCTATAAACAATGTTGCAAACGCTGCTGATTGATGGCTAAAAAGATGTGCACACTTCTGAGCTCACATAGGATTTCTCTTTAACAAAGAATACTGAAAGCAAAATTGATCATGGAAGTAGATTGGAAAGTTGTTTAAAATGTCATGCTCTATCGAAATATATTTTATTGCTGCTCCTGAGCCAGGTATGCTTTTCAACAAAGGATAGCAAGAGAAAGAAGCAAATTAGTAAAAGGGACACTCAAATCAAAATTTAAACTTTCATGATACAGAAAGAGCACACAGTTTTAAGAATCTTTCCAATTTTCTTTAATTATCAAAGTTTGCAAAATCTTTTTATATTTACACTTTCTGGGGAACAAGTTCCTACTGAGCATGTGCAGAAGATCACATGGTATAAGTATACTAGTCTGTGATTGGCTGATATCTGTCACATGAAACAGGGGGCTGGAAAATGGGGGGGGGGATAATATTTCTAGGAAATAATATCTACTGCTTTTATGAAATTCAAGTAAGTGTTGTTGGATTGTCTTGTTATTATGTACTTGTTAATTATGCAATTCTACTGTAGCTAGTGGTCCTAATGGATTGGAAATTTGTTTAAAATGACATACTCTGTCTAAACCATTAAAGGGATAGGAAAGTCAAAAATAAACTTGCATGATTCAGATAGAGCATGTCAATTTAAGAAACTTTTAAATTCACTTGAATTTGTGCTTTGTTCGCTTGATATCCCTTGTTGAAAAACAATATGCACATATCCTGCACTAGTGGGAGCTGCTGCTGATTGGTGCCTGCCCACATTTGTCTCTTGTGATTGGATAACTAGATGTGTTCAGCTAGATGCCAGTAGTGCAGTGCTGTTACTTCCGCAAAGGATAACAAGATAATGAAGCAAATTTGATAATAGAAGTAAATTGGAAAATTTCAAATCGTATGTTCTATCCAAATAATGAAAGAAAATTTGGGGGTTTTCTTTCCCTTTAAATAAAAAAAATAGGTTTCAAATCTCTTTAAAAGAAAAAAAAATATTTATTCACAGAGAACAATTATAGAAAAATGTGAAAGAAATGATACATTGGCCTCTAGTTATCAAGCTGTCTACTTACCTGCATTCGCCGGCCCCAATACGCTCGCCTAAGCTCGCCTAACATCGCCACCGCGGACTGGAATACGTTCGCTAAATTTATCAAGAAAGCTGTCAAAAAGCTGCGCACCAAGTACGGTGCGATGAGCAGCAGACTGTTGTTAACTAACAGTCATCGATCTCGCTGCTCATCGGCTTATTCGCAGCTTTCTTGCTACCATGTCACTAAGCACTCACACTATACTATACAGTTTTACCCCCTATATTGCCGCTCCCGGAGCCCCCCGCAACTAAATAAATGTATTAACCCCTAAACCGCCGCTCCCGGACCCTGCCGCAATTCTAATAAATATATTAACCCCTAAACCGCTGCTCCCGGACCCCGCCGCCACCTACATTATAGATCAGCCAATCGGAATTAAGGTAGGAAAAATCCGATTGGCTGATGAATAGCCAATAGAATGCAAGGTAAATCCTACTGACTGATTGGCTCAGCCAATCAGATTTTTCCGACCTTAATTCCGATTGGCTGATAGAATCCTATCAGCCAATCGGAATTCAAGGGACGCCATCTTGGATGACGTCATTTAAAGGAACCGTCATTCGTCGTTTAGTCGTCAGGATCGATGGATGCTCCGCGTCGGATGTCTTCAAGATGGTGCCGCTCCTCGTCGGATGGAAGAATATAGAAGATGCCGCTTGGATGAAGACTTCTTCCCATCTGGAGGACCTCTTCTGGCCGGATTGGATGAAGACTTCTGCCCATCTGGAGCACCACTTCTCCCGTATTCATTGAGGACTTAGGATTGGCTGGGTGAAGACGGCTCAAGGTAGGGTGATCTTCAATGGGGTAGTGTTAGTTTTTTTAAGGGGGGTTTGGGTGGGTTTTAGAGTAAGGTTGGGTGTGGGTGGTGGGTTTAATGTTGGGGGGGGTGTATTTCTTTTTTTACAGGTAAAAGAGCTGATTACTTTGGGGCAATGTCCTGCAAAAAGCCTTTTTAAGGGCTATTTGTAATTTAGTATAGGGTAGGTAATTTTATTATTTTGGGGGGATTTTTTATTTTATTAGGGGGCTTAGATTAGTTGTAATTAGTTTAAACTTCTTGTAATTTTTTTTTATTTTCTGTAATTTAGAGTTGTTGTTTTTTTGTACTTTAGTTAATTGTAGTTATTTTTATTTAATGGTAGCTAATTGTATTTAATTAATTTAATTTAATTTATTTAATTGTAGTATAGTGTTAGGTGCAATTGTAACTTAGGTTAGGATTTATTTTACAGATAAATTTGTAGTAATTTTAACTAGGTAGCTATTAAATAGTTAATAACTATTTAATAGCTATTGTACCTAGTTAAAATAAATACAAACTGTAAAATAAATATAAACCCTAAAACAGCTACAATGTAACTATTAGTTATATTGTAGCTATCTTATGGTTTATTTTATAGGTAAGTATTTAGTTTTAAATAGGAATAATTTATTTAATTATAGGAATATTTATTTAGATTAATTTAAATAATGTTTAAGTTGGGGGGTGTTAGAGTTAGGGTTAGACTTAGGTTTAGGGGTTAATAGATATAATGTAGGTGGCGGCGGTGTAGGGAGGGGCAGATTAGGGGTTAATAAATTTAATGTAGGTGGTGGTGGGCTCCGGGAGCGGCGGTTAAGGGGTTAAACAATACATTTATTTGCGGCGGGGTCCGGGATCGGCAGGATAGGGGTTAATAACTTTATGTAGGTGGCGGCGGTATAGGGGGCGGCAGATTATGGGTTAATAGGTATAATGTAGGTGGCGGCGGGGTCCGGGACCGAGATTTAGGGGTTAATTTGTATAATGTAGGTGGCAGCGGTGTCGGGGCGGCGGTTTAGGGGTTAATAAGTATAAAGTAGGTGGCGGCGGTGTAGGGGGGCAGATTAGGGGTGTTTAGACTCGGGGTACATGTTAGGGTATTAGGTGCAGACACTTCCCATAGGAATCAATGGGATATGGGGCAGCAGCGAACATGAGCTTTCGCTGCTGTCAGACTCCCATTGATTCCTATGGGATCCGCCGCCTCCAGGGCGGATTGAAAACCAGGTACGCTGGGCCGGAATAGTGGCGAGCGTACCTGGTTGTTCTTTGATAACTACCAAAAGTAGTCAGATTGTGCCGAACTTGCGTTCGGAACATCTGGAGTGACGTAACCATCGATCTGTGTCGGACTGAGTCCGGCAGATCGTATGTTACGTCACTAGATTCTACTTCTGCCGGTCTGTAGGGCTTGATAACTATGGCGAATCAGCCTCGCCGCAAATACGCAGAGGAATTCCAGCGTATTTGCGGTTGACGGCTTGATAAATAGAGGCCTTTGTGTAATGTATTATACTCTGAACAGTGGGATTTTTGCTGTATGTTGAATGTATTTATTTTTGTACTGAACGTCCAAACTGTTTGGTAGCTGGAAGTGTGTGCTGAATTTAAAGTGGTTTACAGTTGTACCACATGGGACTTGAAGCTTAGTTTTCTTTCACATATCAAGTACATCCATAAACTTGATCTGCGCTGCCTGCAAGCATAAAACTTTATTAGGTGTACTGTGTGTGCAGATACTTATCTTATAATGCGGCTTACAAATTTAACATGAATTAAAAATACAATTTTTAATATTTATGTATTTATGCAACGAAGAAAAGGCATTGTGTTCCTGAAAAGTTTACTAGATCCTTAAAAAACTGTCTGACAGCTAAAATTAATTTAAACCATATAATAAGTTGTTTTGTCTTATGTGTGTGCGCGCTTGCATGTGTGTGTGCGCCCTTGTGTGTGTGTGCGTGCACTTGCATGTGTGTGTGAGTATATGTGTTTGTGTCATGTATGTGTGCGTGTATGTATGTTCATGCATACATGTGTGTGTATGTGTGCGTGCATGAGTGTATGCGTGTGCATGTGTGTGCGCGCTTGTATGTGTGTGTGTGCGTATATGTGTGCGTGCGTGTATGTATGTTCATGCATACATGTGTGTGTGCATAAGTGTATGCGTGTGCATGTGTGTGCGTGCATGCATTAGCATGTGTGGGTGCGTATATGTGTGTGTGTATATGTGTTCATGCATACATGTGTGTGTATGTGTGTGCATGTGTGTAAGTGTGTGCATGTGTGTGCATGAGTGTAAGTGTGTGCATGTGTGTGCATGAGTGTATGTGTGTGCATGTGTGTATGTGTGTGCATGTGTGTGTGTGTGCGTGCACTTGCATGTGTGAGAGCGTATATGTGTTCATGCATACATTTGTGTGTATGTGTGTGTGCATGTGTGTGCATGTGTGTGCATGAGTGCATGTGTGTGCATGTGTGTGTATATGTGTGTGCATGAGTGCATGTGTGTGCATGCGTGTGTGCATGAGTGCATGTGTGTGCATGAGTGCATGTGAGTGCATGTGTGTGTGCATGTGTGCGTGTTTGTGTGCGCGCATGCATATAGGTTTGCATACGTGCGTGTGCATGTAAGTTAATACAGGATTAATAGACTATGTAGCAGAATTCTTAAAGGGGTATTGAACCCCAACATTTTCTTTAATAAATTGGATAGAACATACAATTGTAAACAACTTTCTAATTTATTTCTATTATTAAATTGGCTTCATTCCCTTGTTTTTCTTTGCTGAAGGAACAGTATTGCACTACTGGCAGCAACAATCACAATTTTGGAGTAGACTGTCCCTTTAAGCATAGAGAGAAATCCCCATGAAATCTGACAACTACTATTCAAAATCCCACAAAACAATGTTGTGATTTACAAACACTTCCTCAGTAATACGAGCGGTAAACCCGATGCACGCAAACACACGCGATACACCCCTTATCACTCTCCCATAATTATTAGCGCTCCACTCATAATCTGGCCTATAGTAAATGATGGGCACCCAGGCGCAAATCATTCCTGCCCAGCAGACAAATGTGACCAGAGAGCCAATCAGATATAGTCTACTTGAGTATAAACCAATCAATGTTCCTACTTTCTTAAGGAGCAGGATTGGAATATACTGAGTGTGCAACTTTATGTTGTAACTCCTTTGAAAAAGTTAAACACATTAGACAATAAAGGGATTTTGTTTAAAAAATGAAATGCTTTAGTGAAAGGAGCATTTTATTTTTAAACATGCCCCCATTAAGGGCTTAATAAACACAGTAAGGTAGCTCCTTTTGAAAATAAAGCTATTATCTCTACACCACACTAATAGTTCAGCAGGAGAGATTAATGCACTTAATCTTAGCATTTTACAGTAATTTAAATATTTCAATAATGAATTCTCCTCCAAATATTTTATCATTAACAATTCCTCCTATTTTAACAACTCACATTTTTAAGATACACAAAGGATCTTTTTTATCTTCATTAAATATTTTTGCATTTGCTATAAATTAACATCTATTAATTCAGGATCTAAGTCTTCATTTTCATAAGGGAAGAGCAAAAATACATAAATAAAGAACCATCTGGAGAAATGTAGAATTAATAAAATGATTAGGTATACAGCGTAGAAGAGGCAAAAACCAACAGCAACTTATAAACAGACAATGCTCCTGCACGCGTTTTTGCACAGTTGGAAAGAAAGCTAAAAAGAGAACAATTGCTATTTAAAACGATAACAACGTGCTTTGAAGAGTTTGGTTGTCACTGTTTTAACGTATCTGTATAAGACATTGCTGGAAAAACAGCAGGCGTCTCTTTTTATCCTAACCAACAGTTTTAAAGAATATTAATTAACACACAAAAACTATGAACGTAGTTTAAAGAGAAAAGATGCAACTCGATTTAAAGGCAATGGGAAATATGTGTTATCTAGACAAAGAATAGAAAACAATGACTTTGGACCACCCACATAGCTAAGTGGTTACAGGACAATAACTCATCCTAGCACGTCACATGTAGAGAACACACGGAAGTGATAAATATTAGTAAAAGATGTCAGTCTTGTTTTGGTCTTGATTATTATATTATTTATGCTGCTGTGTGATTTTTATATAAGTTTAGCTATGCATAATGAACTAACTGCAATAAACTATCATTATTTATTTTGCCCCTTTTGTATTAACACTGAAAGTTGTGATTGTTTTAAATTCTCAGAGCTGGAAATGCATTCGACTGGCTTAATATGACTAACTCTGCTACATAATATACTTTCATTATTTAGCTCTGAAAATAGAGCAAATTCTAACTCTCAGTCTCAGACCTTGAAATGCACCTGCTCACTTCACAATGCTAACACTGCTACATATCTGTTCCTAATAGGCTTTAACTAATAACAATAACTGATATCAATGGACACTTTAAACTAGTCTTATGACAGTGATTAGACTTATTGTCTGCAGACTCAAGCCATGATAGGCTTCTCCAAATAAAGCTAATGTTGGGTGGAATTTGGCTATTGAAAAGCAATTGCTGAAATAAAAAAGATATGAATTTGTTTTAAAAAAAAGTTAACTTGGCTGTTATTTTATTCTTTAGCAACACAACAGAAATAAATTGTAATTACAAGGTGTTCAGTGACCCTAAAACTTACTCCTCTAAAGTCTGATGCTACAGAGGGTTTGGAGTGTGAATGTTTTATTGTTAAAAATCTAGAAAATCATCTTATCTAAACTACTGCTCCAAAAGTCTCAATAGAGAAATTGTAGGAGTGTTGAGATGGGAATCAAAGACACAAATACAGAATTTACAATAATCCTGTGATTTACAGGGTTCCCACCATCTGGCAGCTCTTTCCACCTATTCCTTCTGTCAGTTTTCTCCCCAGTTTAGGTTTTGGTTTCTCTAAATAAAACTTGTTTGCACTCTAAAGACACTGGCTAAGAACCACTACTACTGACCAATCACAGCTCCAAAAAATTGAGTGATAGAACTCCCAACCAATCAGAATCCAATAAAGGGTATATAAACCACACGAGAACTCAGCGAGATTGCCCTTTGAAAAAGTCACAAAGGCGAAATGCGTCAGTGGCGTCTCTGTTCTCTAATTTTAACTTTCAAATGCTTCATCTCTGAACCATTTACAATAATTTCTAGAGGCAATTTGCTAACTTTAACTTAACGTTATGTCACCGGATCTGTTTATGACTCCCAGCCAGTACATCATTCAATGGCTACTAATGTGTATATTTTAAGGATCCTGGTTGAACTATAATATGTTGATTTGCCTCTCAGATAATTCAAATTTACATAGAGATAACATTTACGTTTTTATATTCTTATTTTTTCATCCTTTAATATATATATATATATATATATATATATATATATATATATATATATATATATATATATACCCAATAAAAGTTAAGTTTTATTTCCATTCTAGTTGGAAACATTTTCAAACAATATCCTTATAGACACATGAGTGCTAAACATTGTACTCTTTTTTCCAGGCCTTTGCTGGATCAGTTGGTGTATTTTTTTCAGTACAAAGCACCTACCTCCCAGACATAATATATTATAACTACATAATGTAATATCAGTGGGAACTGTCTATACTATTCACCGTAGTGTCATTGGTATATCCTATAAATACTGGCTAAGAATTCCCAAATCCACAAATGTGGTTGTCTGACCTTGCCCTGGATACCCCAATCTGTTCCCCAATATAATATCCCAGTTCCTCGCTAGGTCATGTGACACCCACTGATCACCCAGACACTTCCCTGAGCTTCAGGAGTGGGGAGGTATGGAAAGGAAATGCCAGTAGTGAGCAAGATGCGGAAGGGAAGAGAAATATTAAGGACACTAAAGGATGAGAAAAAGTGAAATTTATAGGTAGAGAGAGAGGCAGAGAATGCAGAATGGAAGCAGAAAGAGGGAAAAAGAAGACTATTATAGAGTATATGGGCTAAAAATTCATGTATAATTATTCATTAAAGGGACATTCCAGTCAAAATTTAAATGCACATAGATTTATTACATATTTGAATAGAAAGATATTTGCAATATACATGTATTAGCAAAAATGCTTCTAGTAAAAGTTATTACTGTTTTAGTGTTAGTATTTTTCTCTGCACGTGCACGTGAAGCATAGCTAGATATTGTCACTGCACCCACATTTTAAATAATGCAGCTGATCAGAGCGCTAGTGGGGCTTGTATCATGTCAGCAATTAACAAATTGAGTCATTACCAGATGTTACAAGCACCTTAGGCTCTCTGAGCAAGGGCTGTATTTAAAATGATGATGCACGGTGCATACTTAAATACACTTTTGAAACAACTACAGCTTTTATTAGAAGCATTTTTGCTAATGCATGTAGATTACAAAATGGCTTCTGTTCATTACTGAAATGCACCCATGTGGTTTCCAATTTAGGCTGGAATATCCCTTTAATTGCGTTTACATTTTAAAATTATTCTTTCTTTAAATAACCAAATTGAATTTCCTTGTTCTTTTAATACATTCGCTCATCAAGTTGCTTTGGAGGATTTGCAGTGCAGGCTTGTTGATGTAAGACTGCTTAATACTGGCACTTCTTAACCTTCCTGATGCCTAAGGGTAGGCGGAGTTAAAACAGCCAGAATTTATTCCATTGTGGTGATTGACAGGTCCTGCTATCGTGCAAATAAATGGGGCATTGCTGCTAAAGGATTTCCTTGTACAATGATAAATGGATGAACAGCATCTGCTCCCAACTCTGAGCAAAAACAGGAGGACATGTTCCCTAGCTGGGAACATTGTTTGTCTGTGCTTTATTAAATTGGTGCCATTATATAAATGAGATATGTGGATATTCACAGATCCTAGTGTATTGCAGTCTCACAAAAATAAATTTGTCTCCAAAACAAGCTGAACACCACGAGCAACTGCTGTACATAAAACATGAAAACACCCATTTCAAGCAAAAGTCCATAGAGGCCAACTTCAAGTTGATTATTTGCATATTTTTACATATTTTTGGGAAGTTTTTTACATTTTAGTAGGCTTTTTAAAACTTGTTTAAGTAATAGACTTTTCATGTTTCACCATATTGATTTTTATTTTCCTGAAAACCAACTACCAGTAAACAATTAGCAACACACTTTTATGACTCAAGTAAACAATATCAGGAATAAGCTGGAGTTAAGTGACTTGCTTATGGTTGCAGGCAACAGACGCTTAATTCTAGATTTTGCAATCACAAAGGTTCTATTTAGTCTATGGTGAACATTTTAAAAAAGTGTTTTTTTCTTACTAAAAAAAAAATATTCCCTTTATTGAATGGAACATTTAAGTATCAGATATAAGGCTTTAAGGGTGGCATATAAATACATTCAGGCCCATTTATCAAGCTCCGTACGGAGCTTGAAGGGCTGTGTTTCTGGCGAGTCTTCAGACTCGCCAGAAACACAACTTATGAAGCAGCGGTCTAAAGACCGCTGCTCCATAACCCTGTCCGCCTGCTCTGAGCAGGCGGACAGGAATCGCCGGAAATCAACCCGATCGAATACGATCAGGTTGATTGACAGCTCCCTGCTGGCGGCCAATTGGCCGCGAGTCAGCAGGGGGCGGCGTTGCACCAGCAGCTCTTGTGAGCTGCTGGTGCATTTAGCGAGGTCTTGCGGACCTGATCCGCACTGTCGGATCAGGTCCGCAAGCCCTTTGATAAATGGGCCCCATTAGCTTTTGAAATGAGCATCAAAAGTACAAAGATATTTGGTTCTAAATTTAGCACTTTAGAACGTAGACATGTTAAGTAGACATGGCGAAAAAATTCGGTTCGGTACGGATCGATTCAGATTTTTTCGAAGTTCGGTTCGGATCGATTCGAATTTGGAAAAATTTGAATCGATTCGGTTCGGATTCATTCGGATTCATTCGGATTCGAATAAATTCGGCTGGATTCGGTTCGATTCGGTTCGGTTTGGAAATTCGGGAATTTCGGTAAGTGTTAGGTGGGATGTGCTGTGTATTAGACTAGTATTATGTACTGTATATAGTGATATAACCTAATATACTGTACAATACTAGTGTAATCCATGGCCATCCGAATCTACCGAATAAATCTGAATAAATCCGAACTAATTCAGATTTATTTGGTAGATTCGGCACTAATTTAATTCGGAAATTGGAATCGATCTGAATCCCGAATTTACCGAATTCGGCCGAATTTCCGAATCAATCCGAAATGAATCGCACATGTCTAATGTTAAGTAAATCAGGTTATAAGTTATTGACTGTACAAAATGTAGAGAGTATAAAGTTTCCATGGACAACTTTTGTTAGACTTGCTGTAAAATTTCCCTTATAGGTTTTTTTTTTTAATCTAATTTGATAGGTGATAGAAAATAATAAGCAGTTTCATCCTAGCTTTAAATTAAGTTTGGTTGTAGCGGTCCAGTAACACTAGAGATAGTTTGTCTCAATGTGGTTTAATTATAAGGTATTTTTGTGCTTGAATCAATGTCCAAAAACCAGAACATTGTCAGTGTAATTCATGGACAAGTTATAAGTGAGGAGATATTTCCTCATGCGTACATACAGTATCTTACTTTTACACTGGAATTCTAATCATCGTATTTAGGTTATTTTACTTCGCCTATCAGTTTTTTTCATTCTTATGATTTTCTTTGTTGAACAGATACCTGGGTAGGTAGCATTCACATGCCGGGAGCACTACATGACAGGAACACGTGCTGCCATCAAGTAATTTTGCAAATGTATAACGTTCTTGTAAAACTGCTGCCGTATAGTGCTGCATATATACATGTACACTCCTGAGCGTACCTTCATGCTCTGTCAAGAAATAATTCCAAGAAAATGAAGAAAATCTGATAAAAGAAGTAAATTGGAAAGCTTTTTAAAGTTGTATACTCTATCTGAATCATAAAAGAATAATCTAGGTTTTTATGTCCCTTTAATTTGCATTTAAAGGGACAGTCTACTCCAGAATTTTTATTGTTTAAAATGATAGATAATCCCTTTATTATCTATTCCCAAGTTTTGTTTAACCAACATGTTTACATTAATAAAAACTTTGGTAGGCTCATATGCTAATTTTTAATCCCTTGAAGGCTGCCGCTTATCTCAGTGCATTTTGACACTTTTTTCACAGTTAGACACTGCTAGTTCATGTGTGCCATATAGATAACATTGTGCTCACTACTGTTGAGTTATTTATGAGTGAGCACTGATTGAGATAAGGGGGCAGTTTGCAGAGGCTTAGATACAAGACTATAGGGGCGATTTATCACGGCCCGAATGGGGCGTATACCCCTATTTCCACGCAAGCCTTCATGTTCGCTGGAAACGTAAGTTAAGAAGCAGCGGTCTTAAGACCACTGCTCCTTAACTCGTACGCCTCCTCTGAGGTAGCGGACAACAATCCACCCGATCTTATACAATCGTGTTGATTGACACCCCCTTCTAGCGGCCGATTGGCTGTAAATCTGTAGGGGGCGGCATTGCACAAGCAGTTCACCAGAACTGTTTGTGCAATGATAAATGCCGACAGCATATGAACTGCTTGTGCAAATGCCGACAGCATATGATGTCGGCATTTATCGGTGTCTGGCGGAGACATGATTCGATACAGCGGATCATGTCCGCCAGACACTTGATAAATCGGCCCCTATTCTTTCACACTTCCCATTAAATATAATTAAAATTAATATAAAAAATCATTTTTAATTCAGCTCACCAAAAAAATATCCCTATCTATTTTTGTATAACATTTTTTATTTACATTTATTGTTTTTTTCTGCTTGCAGTATCAGAAAATATACAGAATAAGAAAAACCCACTAAACCAACAGAAATCAAACATCACAAAGTATTTCTCTTCACCATAAACACAATATGGTATCATTCAACTCCTCATTCCTAGGAGAACAAGCGATTGGGCTGTTTTAATTGTGAAGAGATCTCCTTGAAGCGTCTTTGCATGGGAATATATAAAACATCGCTTTAAAGGGTGGTGACTCAATGCATCAGTGGGTGGAATAAAAAGCTTTAATGTAAGTGGGGATATAGCGCCAGTCAATCTACATTGTATTTATATATCATACCTTAGTAGTAAAAGCTGCAAGGTCTGGATATAATTTAACCCATTCACATAAAGCAAAGTCTACAATAAATAGCAATAGAGTACAGAATATTGTTGTACTTGTTGCACAAATAGCCACTATCCTTTGGTTAAAGGGACATACCATTTTAAACAACTTTCCAATTTACTTCTATTATCTAATTTTCTTTGTTTTCTTGTTTTCCTTTGTTGAATAGCAGGGATGTAAGCTCAGGAATGTGCACGTGGATGCAGTACTATATGGCAGCAGTTTTGCAACAACGTTATATATTAGCAAGAGCACTAGATGGCAGGACTATTTCCTGTCATGAATTGCTGCAGAAATGTGCACGCTACCTATCTAGATATCTCTTCAACATAGAATAACATGAGAACAAAGAAAATAGGGTAATAGAAGTAAATTGGAAACCTTTTTAAAATTGTATTCTCGATCTGAATCATGAAAGAAAAAAACGTGGGTTTCATGTCCCTTTAATAAATGTAATTTAGACTATCCACATATGTACAGTATGTAAAACTTGCTCCTCTCTATCCTATATAATAAAAGGCCAGGTATGTTTGTCCGAAGCTGTCATGCGCAGTAGAGACTGCACGAGGACAAACATACCTGGCCGCAACGAAAGATCAATCAGTAAGGATCAGACAGCAGAGAGGGTGGGTGGGAGCAGGCGTGTCGGGGGTGTGATCTGGCGGGAGCCAGTAAGGACCAGACAGCAGAGAGGGTGGGTAGGAGCGGGTGGGGCGGGGCTGGTGGGAGCGGGTGGCAGGGGCATGACCGGTCAGGAGCGCGGGCAGGTGGAACCGCTGCACTACAGAAAATGACCCGTGTACACGGGCTTTAGGACTAGTCATATTATAAAAGAAAATCATTTGGGGCAGAAGATTTGATCTGCTCTTCTGGAACAATTAAATAAATAGATCATTGTTTCTGCTCTTCTGCTTTATATATATATGTCCCTAATTAGCTTTAGCAAGTAACAACTGCAAAACAATGCAGTTTATTCTAACATAATGACCGTGGCTAACCTTGTCTTCTGCAAACTCAAGCCTGGATTGGTTCCTCTAAATTAGATAAGTGGAGAGTGGTATTTGGCTACTGAAGAGCAATTTCAATACCCAAGATACTAATTTGTTTAGGCTCATATGCGATTCTATAGCAAGACAACAAAAATGTATTGTCATTGTAAAGTGTTTCATGTCAATTTAAGCTGCAATAATATAAAAAAAAAAAAAATTAACAAATTAGAACATTTTCATTTTATCTTTAGGTCCAAGTTTATAGAATATGAAACCAATTCCTTGTAAAAGACAGAACAAATAATGGCAATGTAAATATTCCACATATCTAAAAAACAATATTGCTCATTTAAAGGCCCCTCTCTGTGAGTTTGCATGGTCTGCCACTCTGTTGCTCCCCGTCACAGTTGACTGGTGCAGAACTTTTAGGGCAGAAATTTCACAAACTGACTTGTGTCAGAGGTGGCATACTATGACAGTCCCACGTATAAAGTCACATGGGTATACGCTGGATTTTATGCACCTGTTAGCAATGGGTGTGGCTAAAACCCCTGAACTTAATAATTATTAGGGTTGTTCATATACTTTTGCCAATATAGTGTGTTTTTATTTAAAAAGCATATAATGACCCTGTAAATAATAATAATAATAATAAAACATGGAGAATTTTATGTTTTATTTACCTTCAAAATTTTGATATTGTTGGACCCTCTGTCCAGCCCGGCTGCCTTAGCTTTTTTATTTTTATTATAATTATAATAAAAATCCCCCAGTCGGATTCACATGAGTTTTAACAAGAAGGGGACCAGGACATTGCAAAAGTTAGACATAAAGGCATTAAAGCCCAGAGCTTTTAGGACAGCATGGAATGTCCTAATGGCGTCTAGGGGTTAATTGTAGCTATGGTTTCTTACATGCACTATTAGCTACAAACAGCAAACAAAATATATATTGTAGGAATGTAATGAAACAGGACTGGTAAATCAAGGACTGTAAACCATTGAAGACGTTGACCTTTTGAAGCACATATATTTGTGCTATGAAAATAACAAACAAAATATCTCTAGACCATCTTAATTCAAAAGTATTTGCTCCTAATTATCCATATCTAACACAGCACTACCCTTAGCTTGCACCTATTGACAAGAAATTCATGAATTGTTGTTTAATAAAACTCTAAGCTATAGGATAGCTGTCATATTTTTAAAGGAATAGTAAACTCCAAAATTTTCTGTTATGATACAGATAGAACATACAATTTTAAACAACTTTCCAGTTTAATTCTATTATCAAATTGTCTTCATTCTCTTGTTATCCATTGCTGAAGGGACAGCATTGCACTACTGACAGGAAGCGGACAATATCTATTTAGCCAATCACAAGAGACAAATGTGTGCAGGCACCAATTAGCAACAGCTCCCACTAGTGTATGATGTGTGCATATTCATTTTTTAACAAGGGATACTAAGAGAACGAAGCACATTTGAAATTAGAAGTGAATTTAAAAGTGTTTTAAAATAACCTGCTCTATCTGAATCATGCAAGTTGGATTTTGACTTTCCTGTCCCTTTAAAGACTGTGGAACTTGTATTTCTGCAGAATATAAAAAAAATGCTACTGGAGGACTAGAACACCGTAGCTCACTGAAGTGCAGAGGTACAGTGTAAACACCCAAGACTACACAATAACATTCGATCAGATATCTATGCCACCAGCAGAGGCCTCAGAGGTCTTAATCTCAAGAGGGCCCATCTGGTCCTTCCATCAGTATTAGTTTCACTAAAGGGGGACGTGGGGAGAGCTCCATCTCCATCTTGCCTGGCCTCTTTGTGTGCCCCCCCCCCCCCACACCATGGAAAACAGTGCTCAAATTGTAAGGACAGTGTATGGATTTAACTTTACAAATATGGTGGCAGGTTTTCCAAGATGGCCTCCAGGGTGTTGCTGTACAAAAAAAAAACTGCCACCATATTGGAGCAGGAATTGCATATCCTCTGGTATGGACTAGCGTCGGTAGATGGATAACTCATAATCCTAGAAGAGCAGCTCTTTTTGCTCCCATGTGGCTGACAAACCTACTAGGACACAAGCAACAGACTTTTTGCCCCGGCCAAAGTCTGCTTTATAAATTCCCAAATTACTTCCTAAATACCCCAGATCTCCAGCTTCTAAACCTGTATCCATTCACATCACCAGCAGGGATATTCAACTGGTTTCCTCAAGCAACTGAGCGACATTAAAAACACACTTTGTAGACCAGCCAATAATCAGCTCAGCTGTAAAATCACATGTTCTGCACATTAAAAGAACCTAAGCCTACAAACCTGCTCCTATTTTACACGAAAAATGCACTGCAAAACCAAAACTGGATGTTGATTTGCATTTCAAACCATCTGGCTTTAGAGATTTTTCTATATGTTTTAATGACTTTGGGTTATGGCAAATAAGCTCAGTATGATAAATAGACAGTGGGGTTATGCTTACATAAGGTTATCCACAGACAGCTTGTGAAGAAGATGCGGATCTGTACAAAGTCAGCCTGTATTTGCAAAACATGCAATGTATCTTTATGGTTAACACTCACATTATTCAGTTGATGAGACTTCTGTAGAGGTTATTAATAAACTACAGGTCAATAAAGGATCAATATCCTCAATTCTAACAGATTAGACTTTGTTATGTAAAAATATTGTATACAATTCTGTTGGTGTTGCTGTCCTTTACCATTACAATGCAATCTATTACACATGCCAATGTAAACAATTAGGGGGAAAGTCTAAAACAACATTTTTATTGTTTAAAAAGATAGATGATCCCTTTATTACCAATTCCCCAGCTTTGCATAACCAACATAGTTATATTAATATACTTTTTACCTCGGTGATTACCTTGTATCTAAACCTCTGCAGACTGCCCCCTTTTCTCAGTTCTTTTGACAGACTTGCATTTAAGCCAGTCAGTGCTGACTCATAAGTAACTCCACAGGCGTGAGCACAATGTTTATGCTATATGGCACACATGAACTAGCACTGTCTAGCTTTGAAAAACTGTCAAAATGCACTGAGAAAAGAGGCGGCCTTCAAGGGTTTAGAAATTAGCATATGAGCCTACCTAGGTTTAGTGTTTAACAAAGCCATAAGCTACTTAGCTTGTTGGCACAGTGAAATGGTCACTATAATAGTAAACGGTTTTACTAGAACCATCTTCCCTTTAACAAGATCAATAGAGATATCTCAAAAAGTGAATCAACTCCAAAAGACAATGGGGTCAATTTATTAAGCAGCGGATGCTGCATCAACGCCCCATCATTTCAGGTCGCTGCTCCTTAGCTTCTCCACCACCTTTCAGGTGACAGCCTGAAATCTTCCCGATCAGGATGATTGACAGCCCCTTCTTGTGCAATGATAAATGCGGATGCTGTTGGAATTTAGTGAGGTCGAGTGCTGTCGGCATTTAGTGAGGTCGAGTGCTGTCGGCATTTAGCGTGGTTGAGTGCTGTCGGCATTTAGCGAGGTGGAGCGGATATGATTCGCTGAGCAGGTGTACAGGAATCGACGGAATTCAACCCAATTGAGTACGATCGGGTTTATTGACACCCCCTGCTGGCGGCCCATTGGCCGCGAGTCTGCAGGGGGTGGCTTTGCACCAGCGGCGTTGCACCAGAAGCTCACAAGAGCTGCTGGTTCAATGCTGAATACGGAGAGCGCATTGCTCTCAGCATTCAGCGATGTCTTCGGACCTAATCCGCACTGTCGGATCAGGTCCGCAAGACCATTGATAAATAGGCCCCATAGAGTTAACTAGGAGTCAGCACTAATTGGCTAAAATGCAAGTCTGTCAAAAGAACTGAAATAAGGGGGCAGTGTTGGTTATACAAAGCTGGGGAATGGGTAATAAAGGGATTATCTATCAGTAAGGATCAGACAGCAGAGAGGGTGGGTGGGAGCAGGCGTGTCGGGGGTGTGATCTGGCGGGAGCCAGTAAGGACCAGACAGCAGAGAGGGTGGGTAGGAGCGGGTGGGGCGGGGCTGGTGGGAGCGGGTGGCAGGGGCATGACCGGTCAGGAGCGCGGGCAGGTGGAACCGCTGCACTACAGAAAATGACCCGTGTACACGGGCTTTAGGACTAGTCATATTATAAAAGAAAATCATTTGGGGCAGAAGATTTGATCTGCTCTTCTGGAACAATTAAATAAATAGATCATTGTTTCTGCTCTTCTGCTTTATATATATATGTCCCTAATTAGCTTTAGCAAGTAACAACTGCAAAACAATGCAGTTTATTCTAACATAATGACCGTGGCTAACCTTGTCTTCTGCAAACTCAAGCCTGGATTGGTTCCTCTAAATTAGATAAGTGGAGAGTGGTATTTGGCTACTGAAGAGCAATTTCAATACCCAAGATACTAATTTGTTTAGGCTCATATGCGATTCTATAGCAAGACAACAAAAATGTATTGTCATTGTAAAGTGTTTCATGTCAATTTAAGCTGCAATAATATAAAAAAAAAAAAAATTAACAAATTAGAACATTTTCATTTTATCTTTAGGTCCAAGTTTATAGAATATGAAACCAATTCCTTGTAAAAGACAGAACAAATAATGGCAATGTAAATATTCCACATATCTAAAAAACAATATTGCTCATTTAAAGGCCCCTCTCTGTGAGTTTGCATGGTCTGCCACTCTGTTGCTCCCCGTCACAGTTGACTGGTGCAGAACTTTTAGGGCAGAAATTTCACAAACTGACTTGTGTCAGAGGTGGCATACTATGACAGTCCCACGTATAAAGTCACATGGGTATACGCTGGATTTTATGCACCTGTTAGCAATGGGTGTGGCTAAAACCCCTGAACTTAATAATTATTAGGGTTGTTCATATACTTTTGCCAATATAGTGTGTTTTTATTTAAAAAGCATATAATGACCCTGTAAATAATAATAATAATAATAAAACATGGAGAATTTTATGTTTTATTTACCTTCAAAATTTTGATATTGTTGGACCCTCTGTCCAGCCCGGCTGCCTTAGCTTTTTTATTTTTATTATAATTATAATAAAAATCCCCCAGTCGGATTCACATGAGTTTTAACAAGAAGGGGACCAGGACATTGCAAAAGTTAGACATAAAGGCATTAAAGCCCAGAGCTTTTAGGACAGCATGGAATGTCCTAATGGCGTCTAGGGGTTAATTGTAGCTATGGTTTCTTACATGCACTATTAGCTACAAACAGCAAACAAAATATATATTGTAGGAATGTAATGAAACAGGACTGGTAAATCAAGGACTGTAAACCATTGAAGACGTTGACCTTTTGAAGCACATATATTTGTGCTATGAAAATAACAAACAAAATATCTCTAGACCATCTTAATTCAAAAGTATTTGCTCCTAATTATCCATATCTAACACAGCACTACCCTTAGCTTGCACCTATTGACAAGAAATTCATGAATTGTTGTTTAATAAAACTCTAAGCTATAGGATAGCTGTCATATTTTTAAAGGAATAGTAAACTCCAAAATTTTCTGTTATGATACAGATAGAACATACAATTTTAAACAACTTTCCAGTTTAATTCTATTATCAAATTGTCTTCATTCTCTTGTTATCCATTGCTGAAGGGACAGCATTGCACTACTGACAGGAAGCGGACAATATCTATTTAGCCAATCACAAGAGACAAATGTGTGCAGGCACCAATTAGCAACAGCTCCCACTAGTGTATGATGTGTGCATATTCATTTTTTAACAAGGGATACTAAGAGAACGAAGCACATTTGAAATTAGAAGTGAATTTAAAAGTGTTTTAAAATAACCTGCTCTATCTGAATCATGCAAGTTGGATTTTGACTTTCCTGTCCCTTTAAAGACTGTGGAACTTGTATTTCTGCAGAATATAAAAAAAATGCTACTGGAGGACTAGAACACCGTAGCTCACTGAAGTGCAGAGGTACAGTGTAAACACCCAAGACTACACAATAACATTCGATCAGATATCTATGCCACCAGCAGAGGCCTCAGAGGTCTTAATCTCAAGAGGGCCCATCTGGTCCTTCCATCAGTATTAGTTTCACTAAAGGGGGACGTGGGGAGAGCTCCATCTCCATCTTGCCTGGCCTCTTTGTGTGCCCCCCCCCCCCCCCACACCATGGAAAACAGTGCTCAAATTGTAAGGACAGTGTATGGATTTAACTTTACAAATATGGTGGCAGGTTTTCCAAGATGGCCTCCAGGGTGTTGCTGTACAAAAAAAAAACTGCCACCATATTGGAGCAGGAATTGCATATCCTCTGGTATGGACTAGCGTCGGTAGATGGATAACTCATAATCCTAGAAGAGCAGCTCTTTTTGCTCCCATGTGGCTGACAAACCTACTAGGACACAAGCAACAGACTTTTTGCCCCGGCCAAAGTCTGCTTTATAAATTCCCAAATTACTTCCTAAATACCCCAGATCTCCAGCTTCTAAACCTGTATCCATTCACATCACCAGCAGGGATATTCAACTGGTTTCCTCAAGCAACTGAGCGACATTAAAAACACACTTTGTAGACCAGCCAATAATCAGCTCAGCTGTAAAATCACATGTTCTGCACATTAAAAGAACCTAAGCCTACAAACCTGCTCCTATTTTACACGAAAAATGCACTGCAAAACCAAAACTGGATGTTGATTTGCATTTCAAACCATCTGGCTTTAGAGATTTTTCTATATGTTTTAATGACTTTGGGTTATGGCAAATAAGCTCAGTATGATAAATAGACAGTGGGGTTATGCTTACATAAGGTTATCCACAGACAGCTTGTGAAGAAGATGCGGATCTGTACAAAGTCAGCCTGTATTTGCAAAACATGCAATGTATCTTTATGGTTAACACTCACATTATTCAGTTGATGAGACTTCTGTAGAGGTTATTAATAAACTACAGGTCAATAAAGGATCAATATCCTCAATTCTAACAGATTAGACTTTGTTATGTAAAAATATTGTATACAATTCTGTTGGTGTTGCTGTCCTTTACCATTACAATGCAATCTATTACACATGCCAATGTAAACAATTAGGGGGAAAGTCTAAAACAACATTTTTATTGTTTAAAAAGATAGATGATCCCTTTATTACCAATTCCCCAGCTTTGCATAACCAACATAGTTATATTAATATACTTTTTACCTCGGTGATTACCTTGTATCTAAACCTCTGCAGACTGCCCCCTTTTCTCAGTTCTTTTGACAGACTTGCATTTAAGCCAGTCAGTGCTGACTCATAAGTAACTCCACAGGCGTGAGCACAATGTTTATGCTATATGGCACACATGAACTAGCACTGTCTAGCTTTGAAAAACTGTCAAAATGCACTGAGAAAAGAGGCGGCCTTCAAGGGTTTAGAAATTAGCATATGAGCCTACCTAGGTTTAGTGTTTAACAAAGCCATAAGCTACTTAGCTTGTTGGCACAGTGAAATGGTCACTATAATAGTAAACGGTTTTACTAGAACCATCTTCCCTTTAACAAGATCAATAGAGATATCTCAAAAAGTGAATCAACTCCAAAAGACAATGGGGTCAATTTATTAAGCAGCGGATGCTGCATCAACGCCCCATCATTTCAGGTCGCTGCTCCTTAGCTTCTCCACCACCTTTCAGGTGACAGCCTGAAATCTTCCCGATCAGGATGATTGACAGCCCCTTCTTGTGCAATGATAAATGCGGATGCTGTTGGAATTTAGTGAGGTCGAGTGCTGTCGGCATTTAGTGAGGTCGAGTGCTGTCGGCATTTAGCGTGGTTGAGTGCTGTCGGCATTTAGCGAGGTGGAGCGGATATGATTCGCTGAGCAGGTGTACAGGAATCGACGGAATTCAACCCAATTGAGTACGATCGGGTTTATTGACACCCCCTGCTGGCGGCCCATTGGCCGCGAGTCTGCAGGGGGTGGCTTTGCACCAGCGGCGTTGCACCAGAAGCTCACAAGAGCTGCTGGTTCAATGCTGAATACGGAGAGCGCATTGCTCTCAGCATTCAGCGATGTCTTCGGACCTAATCCGCACTGTCGGATCAGGTCCGCAAGACCATTGATAAATAGGCCCCATAGAGTTAACTAGGAGTCAGCACTAATTGGCTAAAATGCAAGTCTGTCAAAAGAACTGAAATAAGGGGGCAGTGTTGGTTATACAAAGCTGGGGAATGGGTAATAAAGGGATTATCTATCTTTTTAAACAATAAAAATTCTGGTGTAGTCTGTCCCTTTAATCATAGAAAGGGGAAGCCACAATGCTTTGCTACTCTTTATCAGTATACAGTTAGTGAACCAAACAAGAGCAAGATACACAGGTAGCCACCAAGAACTTGCTATGTCCTGTGGCATTTGTGTAATAATTAAATGTTATTGCGTGTCCCTTTAATCTGTAACAGCATTCTACATCTACTCTTCAGAACCATATATCTCTTCAGAGCCCCCCCCCCCCCCCCCCATTACCACCCAACAATGAACACTTCAGGGTTCTGCATTCTTTCTCCTAGTATATAACATTTGACAGAAAGAAACCTTTTTGGGGCAATTTTCCTGTAGATTCACTTAAAATGGAACATGGGGGTTTTCATGGAAGGCAGTTTGGCAAATACTGAACTATACTATGAAGCATATGCTGTGCTAAATGTTGGTGTTTATAAACATACAGGAAGCATTAGCACTGCTGTTTCGGCTCCTAAATTAAGATTATTTCAGGAAACTTTTTTTAAATGAAAGAATACAAAATAATCTGTTTCATTGTTGTAATAAAAAGCACAGTGGGTATAGCCTTAATAATAATAGAAATCACTGCAATATGTATTATTCATCATTTTAAATTGATTGACTTTTAATTTATTTTTTTACTTCTGTGCAGGGTGCATTACTTCCTGTCACACACAAGGGGGCTGTGGTCTCTACAGGAAGGACTAATAGGAGCTTAATCTTTTTAGTGGCTACTAGGAGACACCTGCACTAGCACCAGTCAGTTTCTTGCCCATGCTCAGTAGAGGACCAAAATCAACTAACAGGATGAAAAAAATACTATGTACAAATACCACCTCTTCCAAAAGAAAATTCAAAATATATACTACTGAAAATGATTGTCCATGTTTATTAGTATTCTGATTTTATGATTCTTGCTTCCATTATTATGTATAATAATAGTTAATTTACCTTCAACAGACGAGACGAGATGGTAAAAATTACGTATCTACAAATACCACCTCTTCCTAAAGGCAATTCAAAGTATTTACTATAACTGAAAATACTTGTCTATTTTTTTTAGGGATGTACATTTGGACTGTTAGTTATGAAATGAATGCCGAATATGACCACTGCCAGCACATTCTGATATTTTCAAAGCCGGATTTCTTCTTGTGAATGGGCAACACACTAAGATCTGGCGCAGGCTATATGCTGCATTTGTTTCATGAGTAATCTGAATGGACATTCCTTATTTTTTTAATATTCAGATTTTAATTTTATTCTTGATTCCATAATTATTTGCTAGTTATTACCTTGAAATGCCTTGCAGAAGAGGTGGTAATAAAAATACTTATGTACAAATACCACCTCTTCCTGAAGGTAATTCAGAGTATATACTGCCATCGAAAATGATTGTTTACTTTCTTTCAATATTCTAATGTACTGATTCCTACTTCCATTATTATTTACAGTAGCAGCTGTTCCTAGGTACTACTACTGAAAACGATTGTCCATTTTTGTTTAATAAGAATATGATACTTGCTACCATTATGATTATTATTTGCAGTGGTAGTCATTACCTTAAACTGCCTATCAGAAGATGTGGTAAAGAAGAAAAAATATATAGACACGTGCATTAACAGACATGTGCACTCACAACAGGAAGTCTGTTTCTTGCTCATGCTCAGTAGATAACTTTGGCTTAAAAAACCATGTGACAAAAAGCCAGCTGAGAACTTAAAGGGACAGTCTACACCAGAATTTTTATTGTTTAAAAAAGATAGATAATCCCTTTATTACCCATTCCCCAGTTTTGCACAACCAACACAGTTATATTGATATACATTTTACCTCTGTGATTACCTTGTATCTAAGCCTCTGCAGACTGCCCCCTTATCTCAGTTCTTTTAACAGACTTGCATTTTAGCCTATCAGTGCTGACTTCTAAATAACTCCACTGGGGTAAGCACAATGTTATCTATATGGCATACATGAACTCCCTCTAGCTGTGAAAAAAACGGTCTAAATGCATTCAGATAAGAGGCGGCGTTCAAGTTATTAGAAATTAGCATATTAGCCAACCTAGGTTTAGCTTTCAACTAAGAATTCCAAGAGAACAAAGCTAAATTGATGATAAAAGTAAATTGGAAAATTATTGAAAATTACATGTCCTATCTGAATCATGAAAGTTTATTTTTTACTAGACTGTCCCTTTAAAGGGACATTAAACACTAAATAAATGCTAGATAGAATGAAGCATTGAAAGAAAAGAATAACGTGTAGATGGAAAAGTTTAATTAGTTGTTTAAATATTTAACAAAATAAGTGTAAATTTGTGCTGTCTATAAAGCAATGGGTGCTGCCATGTTGTAATTTAGGTTACCGTCTCTGCTGTGGTACACAATTGTCAGCAGAATGAAATTACTGCAAAAGGGAACAAAAAAAAGTATACTGCAAAAATAAAATTATATATATATATATATTATAGTTATCATTATGGCAGCTCCCTTTCCCCAATTATAAGCACTTAGGCCCCTATTTATCAAAGGTCTTGCGGACCTGATCCGACAGTGCGGATCAGGTCCGCAAGACATCGCTGAATGCGGAGAGCAATACGCTCTCCGCATTTAACATTTCACCAGCAGCTCACAAGAGCTGCTGGTGCAACGCCACCCCCTGCAGACTCGCGGCCAATGGGCCGCCAGCAGGGGGTGTCAATCAACCCGATCATACTCGATCGGGTTGAATTGTGGCAATTCCTATCCGCCTGCTCTGAGGGTTATGGAGCAGCGGTCTTTGTGACCGCTGCTTCATAACTGCTGTTTCTGGCGAGCCTGAAGGCTCGCCAGAAACACGGGGCATCAAGCTCCATTCGGATCTTTATGGATAGGCCCCATAGTATTTACAAGTTGCTTGCTGTTTTTAACAAAATCTTTTCCTTTTTTAATTTTTTTTATTTAACGCTTTTTTTTTTTTTTTTTTTTTGCTAAAGGAGATAGGAGAACTGTTTCATATCCCTTTAAGAAATTATACATACCAATCATATACATCATTAAATAGAAATATCTGAAATCTAATAGACCATTATGTAAAAAAAAAAAAATCCAATTTTTTAATTAATGGTCCCCCCTGTCTCTATTGTTTTTAAACATATTTTAATCAAATCAAAAATATATACTTTTATTTCAATGATCATGAAATGTAATAGCTATTGCTTAACAAGATTGAAGGCATTGTTTCTGTTGTATAAGCAGTCTAACCTAACACACAGATCTGGCAACATATACATAGTATTTTCCAAGAGAAGACAGATATGGGTCATGTGAAGGAAACGGGCAATCATTTTCACAATAAGCTGCCAACTGCACATGGGTGGGCACTTACATGTGTTATAAACCAGGAGAGGCAGAAACAGTGTGGTTTAATGCCAGATGTCACGTTCATGTGATCATTAGAAGCATTGAGTTCCAAGCATTCCCTGGGATAGAAATACTGTCATGGCTCCCAAATTACAAACATAATATAATCTGGGAAATTGTATGGACCAGAAAAAATAAAGAGAAAATAAAACACCATCCCTAATTTTCTGTTAAAATATAATTATATTATCTAAGGCTAAAACAGAATATTAAAATAAAAAATAAAAACATTCAGCACAAAATATTTATATATATATAGAAAAAAAATGTAATGTCATGATGTCACCAGCGTTTACTATGGATGTGAGATGAGGGGCACTAACGTTTGAACCCCTATTGATTAACAGCAAAGAGCGGGCATTTAACAAAGGATACAATTTATGGGAAAAAAGGGGCACTGAACCCCTATTACTTTTGTATAAACATTGTGCCCTGTCTCATGTTCCGTAGAAAAGTGAAAAAGCAAATCTGTCACCTAGGTTTTTAAACTGCTGCAAATTGCTTAAACATCTTTGTTATCTTTGCAGGTCACATGATTTGCTTTTTTTTTGGCCACAATTACACAACAAAAAAAGATTCTTAATATTCTTTTAAAGGGGCATGAAACCCAAAATGTTTCTATCATAATTCAGATTGAGAATACAATTTAAAAAAAAAAAGTTTATCATTTACATCTATTATCAAATTTGCTTTGTTCTCTTGTTATTCTTTGTTGAAGAGATACCTAGGTAGGTAGCGTGCACATGCCTGCAGCACTACATGACAGGAAATAAAGCTGCCATCTTGTGCTCTTGCTAATGTTTAACATTGTAACAAAACTGCTGCCATATAGTGTTACAGACACGTTCACTATTGACCTTACCGTCTTGCTTTTCAAAAAAGGATAACAAGAAAATGAAGAAAACCTAATAATAGTAGTAAATTGGAACGTTGTATGTCTAAATCATGAAAGGAAAGTTTTGAGTTTTATGTCCCTTTAAGGAATTAAAAAAAAATTGTGTTTTGTTTTTATTTCACCTTGTAATTATAAGACATTTCTAATGTGTTGCTTTAAAATAGCATATCAGGGAGGTCTAAACTTTTTAAAAAAACAAATTATCATCCTTTTTACTACAGGTATATTTTTCAACAGACAATCTCTGCCCACCATTAGCCTTTTTTGGAGAAGCCAATCTGGGCTTTAGCCCATAGTCAAGGCTAGCCAGTGTTATAAAATGCATTGTTTTGCAGTTGTTATAAAGACGCTTGAGGGCAGATATGTGGCAGAGTTAGCCTTGATTACATTATTTAAGTGGTTCTGCCAACATATTGAACTTTTCAATTCTTTAACGTAAAACTTGACATGATACTGCATAGCTGTCTTTTTACTAACAATCTATTTTCTTTTTACTACCAAATTTGTTTGTTAAAACCATATTATAGTCAAGTACTCATTTTATTGTGTTTCAATAGCAGAAAAACTGTATTCAGGATTTTCATTTTTACAGATGCAATTTTCTTTTTTTGCAGCACCTATCATTTTAAATAAAGTAGGAACAATAAATCTGATAGAAAAATTGGCTTTTTTTTTAAAGTTTTTCATTGCATTAAAGAAGCAATAAAGTCATATTTTATTGCAATTATAAAAAATGTTTTAAACAAAATATGATAGTTTTGCATGAAAAAATTGTGATTGGATGTCTAGTAAACATATTCTTTTCTCAGTAGCACAATAATGTCTTTGCACTGATCCATTACAAAACTGCAAATTAAACCATAAAAAAATTGTCTGATTTCAGAACATTATACTAAAATTACATTTGTTTCTTTCTTAATGGAACTGCTTGTGCAATACCGCCCCCTGCAGATTTGCGGCCAATAGGTCGCTAGCAGGGGGTGTCAATCAACCCGATCGAATCCGATTTCTGTCCGCCGTCTCAGAGCAGGCGGACGGAGAAGTTATGGGCATCAAGCTTCATTCGGAGCTTAATAATTCGACCCCTTAGGTTTGTTAAGTATGGAGAATGCACATTCAATTCTCACAGGATGTGGAAAACCCACACTATTCAGATTTAAAATATGTATGATTCTCTTATAAATGATAAGCTTAAAGGGACATGAAACCCAAACATTTTCTTTCATAATTTAGGTACAACATACAATTTTAAACAACTTTCCAGTTTACTTCTATAATCAAATTTGCTTCATTCTCTTGGTATTCTTTGTTGACAATTGGTATATATATGCAGCCACCAATCAGCAGCTAGAAAATAGGTTCTTTGCTGCTCCTGAGCTTACCTAGATAAACCTTTCAGCAAAGGATAACAAGAGAAGGAAGCAAATCAAATAATAAAAGTAAATTGGAAAGTTGTTTAAAATTGTATTTTCTGTCTAAATCATGAATGTTTAATTATGAATTTACCGTCCCTTTAATTAGTCAATAGGATAGCCTTATGCTTATCATAGCCATTCTTGGCATCCCCCACAGTGTTTGGTTTTTACCACCACTAATGGAAGTTTATTCCATGAACCAATCACCTTGTCTTTGAAGAGCGTCTGCAAATTACTCCTAAACTTACTGTTCTACATGGGTTGGTGATACCATATGGCAGGCTTGGGCATTAGATTAGTGCGCCATATTTCAAGGTTTGATGTAATTACTGGTTTTCTTTTCACTATGATCAAATATAAATAAGTCTATTGAACGGTAATTTAACATATCTCTTAAAGGACCATTAAACTTGACATTTTAACAACATACAAAATGTTATATTATTGCAAGTGAAACATTATTGCAATATACATTCATCATTTATTTTTCTGCCTTTTGCTGTAAAAAAAAAACATCTAAAAATTGTGCTTGTTTCGCTTTCTCCCAGTGAGGTTTGGGTTAATACTTTTAGGTAATTTATGTAAGCTTTTGTTTACTTCACCCTCCCCCCTAAGATTGTCAGCAGTCACATGTTTGTAAAAGGTGGATTATTAGTTTTGCATCTACAATCATGATAGGAGAACCATTCTTTGCAATTGTAACTAAGTTGAATGAGTGCTAAAACCAAATAAGGCCAGGTTAAACCAGTCTCTCTCAACTGCACATGTGCAATGCTATATCTGAATATTAGTTTGTGATTGGTTAACAATGATTCTTTTGTTCTGGGGACAGGGAAAATCAGTAAAACAAACATAAAACAATATAATCATTTGACAAAATAAAGCTGCAGTTTCATTGCAAATTATTCTAAGATATGAAGGTTCAAAATCATGTAGTTTACAATTTCGTGTTAAGCATTTTGTCAAGCAGTAAATGTAAGGGATGAGATTTTTCAAGTGGGACACAAAATATATGTTCGTCTGGGTGGACAAAACTCCTTGAATGACCCTGGTTATGGTTACACGGGATCCTTCACTAACAGTGGCGTATTTAGGTTTTGTGCTGCCCTAGGCACTCAGAAAAAGTGTGTGTGTGTGTGCATGTATGTGTTTGTATGCAGTTAGATTACCAAAGTGCTGCACACCCTAAATCTGCCGCCCTAGGCAAGTTCCTTGTTTGCCTTGACCAAAATTTGCCCATGTTCACTAATATAAAATGATTATTAATAGGGCATATTACCCATATAAATAGTTAGGATACTTGGGCCATACCTACAAAACAGCCTGTGCTTCACTTATAATGTTACCTCATTGTTTATGCATATGTGGATATTGTATTTAATTATGTGTATAGTTACTTTTCATTAAAACCAAGTCACCAAGCTAAAGACAAAGTAATAGTCACATTAAACTGAGCTGAAACATTGCCCAAAGCAAACAAAAGAAAAAAATAAATAAGTACCCCCCGGTTCTCTGAACAACAATCTGTATAGAACATATCATAATAAAGGTTCCCAAAAGTTACATATTAGATCCCTATGCAAAATCTAAAGAAGGCAAATCTAGGTGAAAATCACATAAAATATTCAGTATCACTCGTAACGGAAGAAATAACAGACTTATGTTGTTATATTTGAGATACTTCCCTAGGCGAGTTGATTGTTCCAGTAAACAACACGGGCAATTTTTCATGCCTAAGGCAACTATATTATTTAGCGTTGCTATAAAAAAACACACAGACTTGCCATAGCTACACAATTCTGTTCCTACTCATGTAACATATAACTTACTATATTCCTACTGAAGAACTCGGTTTTAAGCGAGACAGGAATACACAAAAAAATTCTACATCAGAGCACCCAGCAACAACCATTACATCTAACTGTAGGATAAACGTGTTTGTATAGTATTCTTTAGATATGTGCATGATCAAAAAAAATTTCGGTTCGGATCGATTCAGAGTTTTTCAAATTTCGTTTCGGATCGATTCGAATTTGGAAAACTTCGAATGAATTTGTTTCGGATTCGTTTCGGATTCATTCGGATTCGAAAAAATTCGGCTGGATTTGGTTCGATTTGGTTCGGTTTGGTTCGGTTTCGGAAATTCAGAAATTCGGAATTTCGGTATGTGTGCTGTGTATTAGACTAGTATTATGTACTGTATATTAGGTGTAACCCATAGCAGAGTGATATAACCTAATATACTGTACACTACTAGTGTAATCCATGGCCATCCGAATTTACAGAATAAATCAGAACTAATTCGGATTTATTTGGTAAATTCGGCAGTATTTTAATTCGGAAATTCAGATCGATCCGTATCTCCAAATTTGCCAAATTTTCCGAATTTCCGAATCGATCCGAAACGAATTGCACATGTCTAGTATTCTTGTTTTAACTCTTTATTGGCTGGGTAATTTATCACAAACATTTTAAAAAAATACCTTTTCCTCTAGTTTAAAAGGGAGCAATCTTGTATGTTTTCTTGTAAAATATTATTTTCCTAAAAACAACTGAATAAACGACTAATGGAAAACTTTAATATGTTTTCCATAAAATATCAAGACCAGATTAATGTTTTTATATTTTAACACTGAATTGGCTGTGTAATTCATAACAAAAAAGTAAAAAACAAACAAACTTTTTTTCTCTAGTTTACTCTTTAAAAAGCTTGCCTCACATACAGGTGAGTATTAAAGGGACAGTCTACTCCAGAATTTGTATTGTTTAAAAAGATAGATAATCCCTTTATTACCCATTCCACAGTTTTGTATAACCAACACAGTTATATTAATATACTTTTCACCTCTGTGATTACCTTGTATCTAAGCCTCGGCAGACCGCCCCCTAGTTTCAGTTCTCTTGACAGACTTGCATTTTAGCCAATCAGTGCTGATTCATGAATAACTCCACAGTAGTGAGCACAATGTTACACATGAACTAGCACTGTCTAGCTATCAAAAATGTTCAAAATGAATAAGGAATAAGACGCGGCCTTCAAAGGCTTAGAACTTAGCATATAAGCATATTTAGGTTTAGCTTTCAACAAAGAATACCAAGAGAACAAAGCAAATTTAATGATAACAATTATTTAAATTGGAAAGTTGTTTCAAATTGCATGCCTTATCTGAATCATGAAAATGTAATTTTGACTAGACTGTCTCTTTAAAGACAGTAAAGTACGGTAATTTATTTATTACCATAGTAGATATAGGAATGAGTGGCTTTTTTGGATAACAATTTGGGTATAAAGTATTAATTGCATTTTTCAAATATATATATTTAGCTTGCAATTAAAGAAAAACAATATTATGCTTGTTGTATTATTATTATTATTTTTTAATAACAACACAAGTTAAGTTTGGTACATTTCTGAAACTCTGCTATATAGAAATCACAAGCGCAATCACAGGCTTTCATCCCAACCGCAGAGTTCCCAACTGTCTCACATAATGTGGTTTTGTCACAGTTTGGTAGCACGTCCCTGCTGTACCATCACACAAACTTCCTCTTCTTTTAAATGTCCTGTGAAATTAGAAACCACTCAGACTCCATTCATTGTGCCTGTCTATGCCCATAACATGCCCAACACTACCCCCATAGAATACCATCTCCTCCAAAAACCCAACCTCATCCATGGAACACTTGTAATACCACCTTGTTAGCCTTAGCTCCGCCCACATGAAATCCACAACAGCCTACAATCCCTCACACAATGAAGCCTTCCTGGAAATGTTTGAGAGATGTGTAATACATCAGAATTCCCACGCAAAGTGCTTCTGTGGGTTTTAAATTCAAATATATCCCAATATATTTGAAAACTCCAAAATAGCATAATTATCTTTTCAAGTGCATTTGTGGTGCAATCACACCTTCTTTACTTTTCTTGTGGACACAACACCAACATTTAATCAGAAAACACTTACTTCAAAAAATGTTTGAACTCAAATTCTCCAATTTAGACCTATTAAAAAAAATTAATGCCTATTTTGAGTGGGATTTCATTTTTGTTCAGTGTTAATTTTCTTCTTTCTGTTAATAAGTTGTTTTTGGGTGTAATAAAATGTTAAAATATTGTTTAAAGTGAATTTAAAGTTTAATGAATAAGTGCGTGGTAAATAAAAACATAAGCACTTTCTTTCATTAAACTTTAAAAAGATGCTTATTTTTTAAAATACTTACCTTTGCATTATGGTAAACATATTGCTGATCCTCCGCCTTCAGCTCCTGCTTTCTATAGCAGATCAATGATGAATCCGGGTTCCTCCAATCGTTGTGCGCCCCTTTTGGTGTCCAGCTTGTGAGGCATGCAACAATTGGAGGAAGCTAGATCATCATCAATATGCTAATGAAAGCAGGAACTGCGGGTGGAGGATCCGCGTTATGTTTACTATAACGCAAAAGTAAGTATTTTAAAAAATAAGTATCTTTGTAAAGTTTAATGAATGAAAAGTGCCCCTGTTTTTAAGAGTATTTTTAGATGCTGGGCACTTATTCATTAAACTTTACATTCACTTTATATCACCCTTGAAACTATAAAACGTGCACAAATATGATCATCAGTATGTTCAGTTACAGGTGTTTGGATATTAAAAACTTTATCAAAAAAATTATTACTAAAAATTGTACATAATCATTGTTTGTACACTTTGTAAAATTATATTAATGGATAAATGGGTAAGTGAAAAAACGATGTTGATTTATATTAGCCAGTCATCATCAGTATTGGAAAACTCTGAAAGTCTCCAATAGAAATCTGCAATATCCGTGTTTCTCATAGTTTATTTGTGTTTATCTAGTATTTGCTGCTGTATAGTTTATTAAAGAAACCGTAAAATGAATTATGTCCAGGAAAAAACATATTCTATGTAGCATGGTGCCTAGGGATGGGCGAATGTTTCGCAACATTTGAAAAACGGCACGAATTTTAACACATTCGTTCGTTCGAATCGAATTTCGAATGTATACATAACATTCGATTTTAGAATGTTCGGTTTCGAATTTTATGATTATATTCGAAAATATTACTTTCAAAAAATTCGAATTTAGATTTGTAATAGTATTTCTAATGCTTTTTTTAAATGTAATATTCGAATTATGCAATATTCTATATAGAAACATTTGAAATAATATATATGTGTCTATTATGTATCAATTTACTAGATTCCCTCCCTACCACATGAACTATTGAACTTCTGAATAGTATTTGTTAAATAGAATGTTAAATTCGAAATTTCGAATGTGGACATTCGATATAATTATAAACATCCGAATTCGAAAGTGACGTTCGAAAACTGTAAATAGCATTCGATTATAGAATTTTTAAGAACATTCGTTCTTATCAACATTCGGATTTATAATTCAAATTTCGGTAATAACATTCGTTCTAACATTCGAAATTCGAAAATTTACACATTCGCCCATCCCTAATGGTGCCCCACTACAAGCTGGAGCAGATGCAGATACAGAATTCCCCTCCTGAAGATGTTTACAGGGCTCTCAATTCCCCCTGTATTTTTCTGTAAAACATTGTCTTTTATTGTATTGTTCTATTGTATTGTTTCTACTTTTATCTTTGTACCCATGGGCAGCGCTGCAGAATCTGTTGGCGCTTTATAAATAAAGAATAATTATAACAATACAAGATCCCCACAGGCCATGACTCTTTTAATTAATGAATGAATTTTTTTTTTTACAGGGAGTACAGCAAATGAGTAGCATACCGCCTGTCCCGACTGCCTATCTCCGGATTTGTTAGTGTGTGGTGCAGATAGATACTAAGGAGAATCTGTGCATGTGCAGCCTGAAAGTGTACAGAAAGGTAAGATTGATTGTCTGTGCAGGGGTGTGCACAATGCACTCCATAAGGAGCGGGCAGGTAGTTTCTCATTGGCTGTACCTCTTGTGCAAAAAGTGCTTAGGAGAGGGGCAGCCTGGACGGATTTGTGTCAGCATTATTCAATGTAAAGTTAAACTTTTGAGAGTGGGTATGTAAATTATGTAATTCTGCTTCAGCATGAAGGGAGGTTCCATAATACATAGAATAAGGCTTTGCCTTGAAATAGTTGATATTTATTGTCCCTTTTATTTGAGTGCTTTTTTTTAATAACAGTTTTACTTATTGGTTGGAATGTCTTTAAGAAGAAGTTTAAAAGGGAATAGTAACAGTCTCTTTATCAAAACAAACGGAAGTCCAGTGGCTGGAGCAGCAAACTCCACAGAAGGTAGAGAAACTGTAGCTTTAAGGGCTAGATTTATCGAAGACCTTCTCCTAAAAATAACGCACATGAACTGATCGTCATATTCATCATTGCATTCTGCGCCTATAATTGCGCAAATTTGAAAGAAACTTGTTCGCACTACGCTTATATTCGGCTAGGCGCACGGGCGCGCTCCCGACAGCGCTAATACACATTGGACAAAGACGTAATTTTAGATGCAGACATAGAAATACGATTTGCTTGGTATTTATCATTACTTTTCGCCAATAGTGAAGTGTAGTCTCACCTCCAATTACGCCTCCGCAATTTCTCCATATATACATAGGCGAATCTCAGTAGAGCCAACATTTTTACATATGTGCAGATGGAGTACTTTGTGATGTTAGCACATTTGTCCGTTGCTCGGCGCATGGAGGAGACTGACTCGGACACAAATATGCCCTTACAAAGGCGCACACGGGTACCAAGACTTTTCTTGCCCCGTTGTGGTCTGCATGCTCTAACTGAGCATAAAAGGCAGGAGCAAGCAGCAATAAATAATGAAGTGGTGAATCCAACAAAGAATATACTTAATCCAACAAGCCTAGGACAAAGGGCAGAGCAGTCAGTAACCAAAGCAGGAGTCGGTAGACGAAGATAAATAAGTCAGATAATAGCTGGATTATATCGGAATAGAACCTCAATAATCTGGCGATGAGTAGCAGCAGGAAGTATGTTTTTATTGGCTCACTAATAGCACATGACCAGGTCCAGGTGAGAATCATGCCAGATAATTAAGTGATTTTTAAGTTAGAACTAAAGTACAAGAAAGAGACCAGGCTGTTTTTAAAGTGGCACAACAAAGGGTTATGCGCCAGAGAACCAAGTTCAAGTACAGACATGGTCAGTTACTGACAGGAGCCTTGATGGATTGGAATAGTAACCACAGTACACAAATAATGGGAATGTCTATAAAATATAGAGCATTGGGAAATTAAGATCTCTTCAATTGTGGTCAGAAATATAAGGCTGATTATTCTCCCAATCGTTACTGTCACAGAGTAGCCAGCCTCCGGCGTATCTAGCAATAAGTGTATAAATGACACATTATGCATAGGGTAAATTACACCCTCCATTTACTTTGATCTCATTTTTTTGATTGACATTTTAGGGCATTTGTTCAACCAAATCAATCTTTGAACTCTTCTGATCCCATGTTTGTATAGTATTTCACTCCAATGTGTCTCATTTGTAGAGCTATCCACAGCCTTTAGCAGCATAGGTTCAAAGTCTAGTTAAGCAGCATCATAAATTGATTTAGTGCAGGAAAAACGTTCCATGCTAAACAAAAAAAATCTAATATGCTGTATTTAAAAAATGTTATGTTTATGTTGATCTCTTATCTGTGTTTTGCAAAACAATAAATTATAAAAAGCTTTTAATTTAGCTGTTATAAAAAATGCAAAGCCTTTACAACAGGGCACAATTATTAAAATGTAGCATAGTCTTACACATGGAAAGCCACGCTCATTATAAAAAAGGGGCTATGCCTGTGAGTTGTGAAATGTTCCACATTGAAAGTAATGTAGTCACTAAAAAGGATAACTGCACTGGGGAGAGTGAAGTCAGCAGGCAGCAGGGGGTGCACTTTAACCCCTTAAATGAACAGTCTAGTCAAAAAAATCCCAGCAGTTTGTACTTCAGGTGGGGAGGAAAATCCATGGGGGGGCATATGCCCTCTTTGCCCCCATTGTGGACCCTCATGCATATATACATTTTATCCCTTTCCTGTTAAATACCTTGTCATATACCAAATATTTTTTAACCCTTAAATTTTTTTTATTTTTTTTTATATAAATAATATTTATCAGAAACTGTATAAATGAGTGTAACACTTTATTATAATGTATTTTTGTTGTGTTTGGTGCACTTTTTAAACCTTTTACTTTACTCAAGGTCTTCACTCGCGCTAACCTGATAGAATTTGCGCTTGTGCACCTCAATTTAACTTTCAAGTTAATATGCACGCAGGTTAACGCAGTCGCAATATTGGTTATTGTGTCCCTAGCGCTCTACTTGTATTCTAGCCCTACGTAAACTAGCAAAAAGGATATTGGTAAAATGCATAATAAACATTTATTCCATAAAGAGAGGGGGAATTTAATTTTCATTGAGAACTATCCACCCAAACATTTCTTTCTTTTTTTTTTTTTTTGGTTATACACAATTCAGCATATTGGATGCCAATATGTTGCAGAAATTGTAAGAAAACATGAGGTCTGTGTAGGATGTAGGTAATTTTAGGCCAAACAGAATTCTTCCTCGAAGGTTTCAATTTCCAGGAACACATCAAACGTTTCCTAGGGAATCATACGCTGAATACTTACAGTATTGACAAGACTACATTAGGTTCTCATATAAATTGGTTGAATTGATGAATGTTTTGTTGTCATCATTAATTATATACTAGTGCTAGAGTTAAATATATAATGGCTAGTATTTTTCTTTTCAGTATTTATCTGGCTAGTTTATAATGAAGTTTAATGACAACTGGATGTGGCTGAACAATGACAAAGAATATAAAGTATAAAACCAATAACTTTATAGATATAAGGATAAAGATCTAAAATCAGCTAAAACATTATGAATGAAAACAGCTTCTGTTTAATTTTATGTGTGTAATAAAATCTTACAAAGACATTAAAATAATTTTATATACACATAGGGTCAGATTACAAGTGGAGTGCTATTTAACACTCTCGCTTCAGCGTTAACTGTGCTAGAGGTAAGCTTTTAGAGCTTGTCGGGTTGCGCTGGTATTATGAGTTGAAAGTAAACAGTTTTTGCTTGTGCACTAACCCAACGTGCATAAAAAGTCGAACTTAGGATATCATGTGTGATAACCTATTCCCCCTAGAAGTCAATGGAGCAAAACAAGTGTGTGTGGGGAGGGGGAACTAACACCCTACTCATGCGCACACCCGGTAGCATATTCTAAAGTGCGCTAACCTGACATAAAAATATGAATATTTCACATTCCAATGTTCTTCACATAGCACATTATGTTCTATTTATTCATAAATACATATTTCTATATATATCTGATGGTATTTTGCACAAATATATATTTATACCTACATATATATATAGTAGGAGATAGACACAACACTCACCGTTTTTTTTTTCAATAATAATTCAACCTTTTTAAGGAGATTAAAACATCTTTATTCCAAACGTTTTGGTGTCAGACGTGACACCTTTGTCAATGGTTAGTATCAAAGCAGCGGTGTAACAAACACAGTGTCCAAACTGCTATTTAAACTAAAATCTGCAAGTCACATGATCTGGTTGCTTAGGTGCCGATGACGTTGCACGCCATGTAAGCAGAATTTCGTCAACATATCACTGCATGGCTAATCAACATAGCCGATCAAGATTGGATGAACACATCACCAGCTGCTGGTTGTGTGGCGCAATATCGGAAAGCATGCAGCCAGGATCAGAGGTGTCTAGCTTACAGAACTTGTATACAATGTGACTAACATATGGTAATTATTATATAACAATTATCTACAATATCAGAGTTAAACCTACTAAGAGGGCTCTGAGTCCCAAGAAATATGGTAGATTTAGACGGTAGATTTAAATGGTTGTGTTAACATGGACAGCAAAACTTAGGCAAGCATATTCTCATGGATGCAAATCTGCTTATTATAGAGGATGTGGTATGGCAGCCTAATCATCAAATGTAGGGCCCCAGTTACAGGAACACATTGTAATCCAATTGCACATTCCATCCTTTAGGGGTAACCATATCCAAGAGATAAATCCACTTGGTTTCCTCCTGAAGAAGCTTCTTGTGTCTATCCCCACCTCTTGTCCTCGGTGGTACCTGATCAATAAGTATAGTCTTTATGCTAGCGACTGTATGTCCCGCCTGCGCAAAGTGACGCGCCACTGGCTGTTCAGAGTTACCCTTGTCGATAGCCTCCCTGATGGCACAATGATGGTTGGCCATCCTTTCACAAAAGGTGGTGCTCGTTTACAAGCGTACACGTGAAAGGATGGCCAACCATCATTGTTCCATCAGGGAGGCTATTGACAAGGGCAACTCTGAACAGCTGGTAGCACGTCACTTTGTGCAGGAGGGACATACGGTCGCTAGCATAAGGACTATGCTCATTGATCAGGTACCACCGATAACAAGAGATGGGGATAGATACAAGAAGCTTCTTTAGGTGGAAACCAAGTTGATTTATCTCCTGGATATGGTTACCCCTAAAGGACTAAATGTGCAATTGGATTACTATGTGTTCCTGTAACTGGGGCCCTACTTTTGATCATTAGGCTGCCATACCACATCCTCTATAATAAGCAGATTGCATCCATAAGAATATGCTTGCCTAAGTTTTGCTGTCCATGTTAACACAACCATTTAAATCTACCATATTTCTTGGAACTTGGAGCCCTCTTAGTAGGTTTAACTCTGATATTGTTATATAATAATTACCATATGTTAGTCACATTGTATACAAGTTCTGTCGTTATGACAGTTAGACACCTCTGATCCTGGCTGTGTGCATTCCGATATAGCGCCGCCCACCCAGCTATGTGCTGGTAATGTGTTCATCCAATCTTGATCAGCTATGTTAATTAGCTATGCAGTGTTATGTTGACGAAATTCTGCTTACGTGGCGTGCAACGTCATCGGCACCTACTCAACCAGATCATGTGACTTGTAGATTTTAGTTTAAATAGCTGTTTGGGCACTGTATATGTTGCACCGCTACTTTGATACTTACCATTGACAAAGGTATCATGTCTAACACCGAAATGTTTGAAATAAAGATGTTTTAATCTCCTTAATAAAGGTGAAGTTTTACTGAAAAAAATAAATGGTGAGTGCTGTGTCTATCCCCTACTAGATGTCTTTCAGTTACACGTATTTTGCACCCCGGTGGATGTACTTTGTTTGAGTGAGTGCACTCTAACGGACTGCTCTCTCTCTCTCTCTCTCTCTCTCTCTCTCTATATATATATATATATATATATATATATATATATATATAAATATATACTGTATATATACACGATTTTGTATAGGTATAGATATATACAGATATATATATATATATATATATATATATATATATATATATATATATATATATGAATATGGGCGACAAACCCAACGTGCACAAACCGCCGCAATAAACCCCTTAACGCTTGTGCATAACTGTTAACATGCTCCTCGTAATCTGGCCCATAATATTTTGATTGTAAAGTTTGTATTGTTTTGTAGTAGTCAAGAGGCACAACTTTTGAAGAGTCCCTTGAGTGTGGCCAAAAAATATAATTAATACGCTCCAATAGGTAAATAGGAAGATTGAGAACCGTTAAAAAAATAAAGAAAATTTTACAGTACACTGTTACTTTAACTTACAGAGAAGCGGACAAAATAAATAGTTTCGTACATTGCATTTTTTTGTATTATACATATCTAATTGAGCCTTACCTTAGCATGGGGGGTGGGAAACTAGGGAAGCTCAGACATTTTTAATCACTTTGACTAGAGCTATTGGAATGTGCAGTTGTGTGACTTGTGTGGCTCTATGAGCTGTGGTCATTGACTCAAATTGAATAAGGAAGTTGTATATTCTGTTACAACTTTAAAGAAAGGTTCTTTAGCATTGAAAGAAAGGTTGTTTTAATTGTTCAAAATCTATGAAGAATGTTTTTGTTAAAATTAGTTGTTCATGTTTGCTGTTCCCATTGGAAATAAGAGTAACAAATCCAAACCCAAATTCCAGCTTTAATGAATGCCCATGTGAACCAAAGGTTTGAAAAAATCTGAAACTAATCTTTCAGACAAAACTATTTTTTTTTGTCTCTAATGTCCACCTACAATAGCCTGCTTATTATAGTTACCAAAACAAATATGTTAAAGGGACATAATAAAAAAAGTTTTGGTATATACTGCTGATTGCCCAAGAAATGTGTGAAAGCTAATATTTCTGGTTATATTTTTTTATGTTTAGGATTAACACGTATTGGATTTAGTACCTAAGAGTATGTGCTCTTAGCTTGTCCTGCAAGAGTTGTTTTTGGTCTCTGCAAATCAATCTTTTAGAAAACCTTAAGAGCTACATACTAATCTATGGCTATTAAACACAGAAATAATAATGCATTTCCTAAAAATGTCCAGCTTCCCAGGGACAGATTTAAGTAAGGTACCCTCTATCTGCTGTTCTCTAATGCAGAGAGATTTTTTCAGTTGTGGCCACCCCATAGCACACATTTTTGTTCAACTTTTTCCTGGGGCCGCAAAAACTATCCAAGTATGCTGGCTAAAGGACAGAAAACAAAGTGTCTTAGTAAATGGAGTTCATTCAGCAGAGGGGACTGTTACTAGTGGTGTTCCTCAGTGGTCAGTTCTGGGGCCTGTTTTGTTTAACATATTTATCTGTGATATCAGCAAAGGGCTACAGGGAAAAGTATGTCTGTATGCAGATGATACAAAAATTTGTAACAGCGTGGATGTTCTGGGGGGGTAGACAAAATGAGAAGTGATATACAACAATTGGAGGATTGGACAAATGACTGGGATCTAAAGTTTAACACAGCAAAGTGTAAAATATTGCATTTAGGGAAGAAAAATCCAAATGTTAATTACAGACTCAATGACACTTTACTGACTGTTACAGATGAGGAACATGACTTGGGAATTATTATTTCAGATGATTTAAAACTTAGTAACAATATAGAAATGCAGCGAGTAAGGCTAGCAGAATGCTTGGATGTATTGGTAGAGGTATTTGCAGCAGAAATAGTAAGGTTCTTATGCCACTTTATAGATCGTTAGTTAGGCCTCATCTTGAGTATTGTGTGCAGTTCTGGAGGCCATATCTTCAGAAGAATATTAATAAACTTGAATCTGTGCAAAGGAGGGCTACCAAAATGGTACATGGTCTAAAAAATAAAACTTACCAGGATAGGCTCAATGACCTAAATATGTATAGCTTAGAGGAGAGAAGGGAAAGAAGTGATATGATAGCAACTTTCAAGTACGTTAAAGGGCTTAGTAAAACTGAGGCTGTGGGTATTTTACATAAAAAGGAAAATTCAAGAACAAGGGGTCATGATCTAAAGCTGAAGGGTAGTAGACTTGGGAGTAATTTGAGGAAGCTTCTTTACAGAAAGAGTGATTGATTTATGGAATAAACTTCCTCAAGAGATAGTAATGCCAAACACTGTGGGGGACTATAAAAATGCCTGGGACAAGCATAAGGCTATCCTACAAACTAGATAAGTTAATACTTTTAGGTAATATCGGGCAGACTTTCTGGGCCTATGGCTCTTATCTGCTGTCAATATCTATGTTTCTATAAAGATAGAAGCAACACAGTCCAGCACACAGGCCACTGCACGCCACACAGGGATAACTACCTGTACCCCCAGGTAAATCACAGCAAATCCAGAAAAGGTGGCAGAAAAGTGTGAAATAGAAGGTTTATTCAGCACACAAGACAAGCAATGTTTTGGGAAAACCTTCCCTTAGTCATGCAATAAAAACATATGATACAAAACCATCCTTATATACCCTTACGCCACAAGGGGGCAGTAGAGGAGTATTTACAATATTAACTGTTTATGTTCCAGTTTTAATACATTTATAATATCAGGGGGTTAAGGATGAATTTAACTAACCTAACACTGAACCATGCATAATATTTTTCAGCTTACTCAAATCATTACAATATATAAAGAGAATATAAAGAATCTCTTTACAAAAGAAATCATTTTAAATAGAAAAATAAATATGCAGAAACAAAGCAACCATATAATAATACTTATTTACAGAGAAATATTATGCATTGAATTATTACTCAAAAAATAACTATTCAAGAATTAATACTCAACACGAGTTATTCAGAATATCAAAACCAGGAGCAGGACCAAAAATACAGAAAGGTCCCAATCTTTATTAAGGCCTTCCGGCTCCAAAGTACCCAATTCATATATCCAGAAACATTCCCTTTGTTTTAATTAAAGGTCTTTGTTGCCTCCTCTCCTGGACCTAGATACAAATTCAATTACTTGAAATCTAAGTTGATTCACAGCGTGACCCATTAGATTAAAGTGGCAAGCTACGGGAGCTAGTTTGTTATTAGTCCTAATAGGGCTTTTATGTTCGAATATATGGTCCCTAACGCACCTAGTAGTCTCTCCAACATAGCTCCGCCCACAAGGGCACTTCACAATATAGATAACATATTGGATTTGACATGTGAAATAACCATTCATTTTATATTTCTTGTCAGAACTGGGATGGTAAAAAACTGACCCCTTGATTAAATTACCACAGCAAGAAACGTTACTTGTCTTGTGTGCTGAATAAACCTTCTTTTTCACACTTCGCTGCCACCTTTTCTGGATTTGCCACATAAACTATGGCATCCCAATGTTACTTCTGCTTTTTCCCAGGAGCTCAAAAACGAGTGCAGAGGGCCACCAGTTGACCTAAGTTATGGGAAAGGTCCCAAATCTAGACTTTTATGGTAGTCCATAGGTGCAAGCATTATTAAAACCAGGGAAGGGAGCTGGTTTTAGGATCCAATCATTCTAGATGCTGTGGGGAAATGGTTTAGCATATCAGCTCAGATACTCTATTTTTAGGCCTTTAGTTTGTGCTAACGATACCAGCCAATCACTTTGGTTAATTTGTTTAGAATCTGCTCTTAGGTAGCTGCCCATGTCTAAGAGTATTCACCTAGCTTATCTTGAGTGGGCATCAAATCCATTGCATATACTTTGGGCGCCTACACATACGCCCTACACTGACTATAATAACCTATCGCAGGGATGGAAACCCTGTTTGAGAGTTTGTGCAAGAAATAGTGATAGTATTCTAAAAAAAAAAAATTGAGTATCCATGGTACCTTTCAATACTTAAAGGGACAGTAATTAAACATTTTTTTCTTAAATACATAGCATATATATCAATTTGAGCTTAATTACTGATAAATTAAGTATGACAGTAGCCCAAAGGGGGATAACCAGCAAATTTAATTTAAATGCCAACTTGGGAACCTATGCCCAGGTGTATTGCCCCTGATATAGCCCAATTTGTTTTGACCTTTTTCTGTCTTAATTGTAGTGTTGCTAGGTGTCTAGCATTTAACCAGACAGTCCAGTATTTTTAGCCATCTGTCCATTAAAATCTATCCAAAAATGCAAGATACTTTAAAAAAAAAAATGAAGTCCCCTCAGTGGCAACTTAATTTTAAAAGTCTTCTTTTCCTCATAGATATTTGCCTTACAAATATCAGCAAGAATTAAGAGAAAGTGCACATGAGGTTGCCTGTGTTCCTGGCAGCAAAGGAAGGTGTTGCTGGCAGTTATAATGTAGACTTTGGAGGAACACCTCTGCTCTTTGTGAGCTTGTGGCAGTCAACGGAGGGTTAAATCACTGCTGTGTGTGTTACTAGGAGTCAAATAGGTTAAAAGATTTACTTGTATGTTGCTGGCAGCCAAGGGATACAATCACTGCTCAGTTTTGAAAAAAAAAAAATATATAGTGAGGTCAAGGGAGAGGCCTACGGTAGAGATTTGGAGAGGGGCCTATATGTAACTTCACCTACCGACTGTGCCAAGTAACCCACTGGTTGTCTAGTATTTTCAGGCAGACTGCTGGTAATCCTACTTAATAGACTCTGCTAGTAAATGTTTATAAACTTTGCTTTATATTTTTTATTGTTATTATTATTGCATTAATTATCCCCTATTATTATGTTGTTTGCACTGTCAATATTGTGCATTATTTAATTTTTTTATAATATATGTTTTGTAATTTCATTTACTTTCGTATTTTTTCTCTGTTCTTTGATGCCAAATAAAAACTAAAAAAAAAAAAGTTGTGGAAAGCTTTCTTCTTGTGATTCTATAAATTATGCATGTTACAATTACTCAGTAAATTTAAATTAAAATTAATTCATATATTGTAGGATTTACATATGAATTAACCTTCGTATATTCCCTGCTGAAATTCTTATGTTCCTTGTTTATGTTTCCTGACATATTTTTAAACACGTTGATAGCAGATCAGATGTATGAACGATAATTTTGGTTGACTGTGCACAGCAAACCGGAATAAATATATTTAAAAGAATTTTAAGAAGGGATTTGCTAACTCAGAAAATGAAAGCGATAAAATTGCTTTATTTATGAGTAAAACATTGTCTAAGATTCATGAACTGCAGATGTGCAGAGCAAGAGAATTTTCTTGATGTGGGAATGTCTCCTATAGAAACATTATAGACAAAGAGAAGTCTTTAGGCTAAATTACAATGAAAACAATCTTGTAAAATTTACTTTCACACACTTTTATGTAGAAATCACATAACGCGTTTCGTGTATATATCAGAGATTTTTTTTAATATATTTGTCAAATATTTGTAATTTGCGTGGGAAATCACATATAAAATCAGTTCTAAGTAACAGAAGCTTTTATCCTTTTTAAATCTTTGACATCCCTATAAATAGCGTAACTCCCTATATTTCACTTACCATTTTCCTAAAAGAAAATGTCCTTAATGCAGTCGTACACTGTTTTTGGGGGACAAAATGCAATGCAGAACACCAAGAAGAAATTATCCTCCTACAACCTTTAACTTCTTAATCTGTGTCCGACCACCCACATCCATACAATATATATATATATAAGGTAGCCCTCAGTTTACGCCGGGGTTAGGTTCCAGAAGGAATGGTTGTAAATCGAAACCGTTGTAAATTGAAACCCAGTTTATAATGTAAGTCAATGGGAAGTGAGGGAGATAGGTTCCAGGCCCCGCTCAAAATTGTCATAAGTAACACCTAATACATTATTTTTAAAGCTTTGAAATGAAGACTTTAAATGCTAAACAGCATTATAAACCTAATAAAATAATCACACAACACGGACTTCACTTGCATTTTTCTGCAAACAGTTCTTTATATGCATTCCAATCTGGACTGATTTATAGACAGGAATATCTTGTTCCTTTAGAATCTGCTAGATAGCTCAGGTCTGGTTAAACTGATTAATTTCAGCTTGCTTGGCTTTGCTGCAACACAAGCGGACAGCTCCACCTACTGGCTATTTTAATAAATGCACTGCTTCTCAATGCTTTTCAAAAACAGTCACATGACTGGAAAAAAAGGTTGTTATTCTGAAACGGTGTAAATTGAACCGTTGTAAAACGAGGGCCACCTGTATATATATATACCTGAATACTCTTAATTACAGATTAACCACATGTCAAGGTACAGATTGATAACCAAAATGGGCATTCACAAGCTTCATAGACTATCTACCCACAGGAATATCTGCAATATAGATTTAACTAGAATGAGCACAGAAATGAAAACCTGCATCTCGTATATCCAAAGTGAAATGACCTGTAAGGAATAAATGTGAGACGGTGTGAACCACAGCATGGATCAAAGCTTTTACTTAGTAAATCTGTACAAAATCAAAAGGAAGGGATATCACATAAACATATACTATGCACAGAGATTTATGTGAATAAGACCTTTTTTTATCAAATATAAAAATAAAATTATCCAAGTACTGTAAAAAAGAAATGAATGAAACTGTGACAGTGGAAATGTGAAAGGAAAAGCACTGTAGCAACTTATGTGTGTTCTGTATAATGCTGATTTATAGGGATACAGATGTTCCTGTACTGAAAAAAATACGTATTATTTTTATGATTTTAATGAGTTTCACTTTATATTGAAGGGAGAGTCTAGTAAAAATTATACTTTTGTGATTCAGATAGGGCATGCAATTTTAAACAACTTTACAATTTACTTTTATCATCAAATTTACTTTATTCTCTTGGTATCCTTTGTTGAAAGCTAAACCTAGGTCGGCTCATATGCTAATTTCTTGAAGGCCACCTCTTATCTCAGTGTTTTTTTTACAGTTTTTCACAGCTAGACAGAGCTAGTTCATGTGTGCTATATAGATATATAGAGTCAGCACCGATTAACTAAAATGCAAGCATGTCAAAAGAACTGAAATAAGGGTGTAGTCTGCAGAGGCTTAGATACAAGGTAAATGTGTGCGTGGGTGCACGTGTGAGTGCATGTGTGTGCATGAGTGTGTGTATGTATGTGTGTGCATGAATGTATGTCTGTGTGCATGAGTGTGTGTATGTTTGGGTAAGTGCATGTGTGTGTGAGTGCATTTCTGTGTGCATTAATATGCGTATGTGTGCATAATTGCATGTGTGTGTGGGTGCATGTCTGTGTGCATGAGTGTGCGTATTTGTGCACAAGTGCATGTGTATGTGTGAATAAGTACATGTGTGTGTGGGTGCATGTGTGTGCATGGGTGCATGTGTGTGTATTTGTGTATGTGTACATAAGTGCAAGTTTATGTGGGTGCATGTGTGTGTTTGTGTGCATGAGTGTATGTATGTTTGGATAAGTGCATGTGTGGGTGTGGGTGTGGGTGCATTTGTGTCTGCATTAATGTGTGCATGTGTGCATAACTGCATGTGTGTGTGGGTGCATGTCTGTGCATATGTTTCCATAAGTGCATGTGTGTGTGCATGATTATGCGAATATGTGCATAAGTGCATGTGTGCTTGTGGGTGCGTGTCTGTGTGCATGAGTGTGTGTATGTGTGCATAAATGCATGTGTGTGTGTGCATGTGTGTGTGTGCATGTGTGTGTGCGTGTATGAGTGTGTGTATGGATTTGTGTGCTTGGGTGCATGTGTGTGTGGGTGGATGTATGTGCTTGGGTGCATGTGTGTGTGTATGGATGTGCTTAGGTGCCTGTGTGTGTATATGGATGTGTGTGCTTGGGTGCATGTGTGTGTGTGTGTATGGATGTGTGTGCTTAGGTGCCTGTGTGTGTATATGGATGTGTGTGCTTGGGTGCATGTGTGTGTGTATGGATGTGTGTGCTTGGGTGCATGTGTGTGTGTATGGATGTGTGTGCTTGGGTGCATGTGTGTGTGTGTATGGATGTGTGTGCTTGGGTGCATGTGTGTGTGCATGTGTGTGTATATGGATGTGTGTGCTTGGGTGCATGTGTGTATGGATGTGTGTGTGTGGGAAGGCTGGAAAGAAGAATAATAAGAAGGTATCACTACCTGCAGGAATTCTCTGCACTACATTTTAATTGTTCTAAGGGGATAAAAAAAGAATCCAGTTTTGAGTAGGGGCAGGTGCATCACCCTTCCCCAGTTGCCTGCTAATAGCCCAGTATTTTTGTGGTACCATCTCTGGTTGGAAACACTAGAAAACATAAGTGAAATTATGCTCTGGGAATTTCAGACATGTTCTCACCTTTACAATGAGTAGGGTGACCATATTGCCGCTTTAAAAAGGGACACATGAAAAATACACGCCAGGCTGTTTAAAGAAATGTTTTGTATAAGAACCCTGACATATGTATTTTTCATATGTGTCCCTTCTTAAAGCAGCAATATGGTCAGCCTAACAATGAGGCGATCTCAGGAGCATTTATGAAAAGTCAGTGTCCACCACTGTAAAGCCTGTATAACAGTGTAAATTTGCTGCCCCCTCAAAATAACTCAACACACAGCCATTAATGTCTAAACCAACAAAAGTGAGTACACCTCTATGTGGAAATGTCCAAATTGGGCCCAATTAGCCATTTTCTCTCCCCGGTGTCACTCGTTAGTGTTACAAGGTCTCAGGTGTGAATGGGGAGTAGGTGTGTTAAATTTGGTGTTATCACTCTCCCACTCTCTCATACTGGTCACTGGAAGTTCAATATGGCACCTCATGGTAAAGAACTCTCTGAGGATCTGAAAAAAGAATTGTTGCTCTACATAAAGATGGCCTAGGCTATAAGAAGATTGCCAAGATCCTGAAACTGAGCTGCAGCACGGTGGACAAGACCATACAGTGTTTTCACAGGACAGGTTCCATTTAGAACAAGCCTCGCCATGGTCAACTAAAGAAGTTGAGTGCACATGCTCAGTGTCATTTCCAGAAGTTGTCTTTGGAAAATAGACATATGAGTGCTGCCAGCATTGCTGCAGAGGTTGAAGGGGTGGGGGATCAGCCTGTCAGTGCTCAGACGCACACTACATCAAATTGGTCTGCATGGCTGTCGTCCCAGAAGGAAGCCTCTTCTAAAGATGATGCACAAGAAAGCTTGCAAACAGTTTGCTGAAGATGGATTACTGGAACCATGTCCTGTGGTCCGATGAGACCAAGATAAACTTATTTGGTACAGATGGTGTCAAGCGGGTGTGGCGGCAACCAGGTGAGGGGTACAAAGACAAGTGTGTCTTGCCTACAGTCAAGCATAGTGGTGGGAGTGTCATGGGCTGGGCCTGCATGAGAGTTGCTGGCACTGGGGAGCTACAGTTCATTAAGGGAACCATGAATGTCAAAATGTACTGTGACATACTGAAGCCGAGCATGATCCCCTCCCTTCGGAGACCACAGGGCAGTATTCCAACATGATAACGACCCCAAACACACCTCCAAGACGACCACTGCCTTGCTAAAGATGCTTAGGGTAAAGGTGATAGACTGGCCAAGCATCTCTCATGACCTAAACCCTATTGAGCATCTGTGGGGCATCCTCAAACGGAAGGTGGGGGAGCTCAAGGTCTCTAACATCCACCAGCTCTGTGATGTCGTCATGGAGGAGTGGAAGAGGACTCAAACGGAAGGTGGGGGAGCGCAAGGTCTCTAACATCCACCAGCTCTGTGATGTCGTCATGGAGGAGTGGAAGAGGACTCAAACGGAAGGTGGGGGAGCGCAAGGTCTCTAACAACCACCAGCTCCGTGATGTCGTCATGGAGGAGTGGAAGAGGACTCCAGTGGCAACCTGTCCAAGAGAGTTAAAGGGACATGAAACTCAAAAAATGTATTTCATGATTCAGATAGAGAATACAATTTCAAACAACTTTCTAATTTACTTCTATTATATATTTTGTTTCTTTCTCTTGGAATCATTGGTTGAAGGAGCAGCAATGCACTACTGGTTTCTAACTGAACACATGGGTTAGCCAATCACAATCAATATATATATATGCAGGCACCAATCAACAGCTAGAACCTAGGTTCTCTGCTTCTCCTGAGCTTGCCTAGATAAACTTTTCAGCAAAGGATAACAAGAAAAGGAAGCAAATTAAATAATAGAAGTAAATTGAAAAGTTGTTTAACATTGTATTCTCTATCTGAATCATGAAAGAAAAATTTTGGGTTTCATGTCCCTTTAAGGCAGTGCTGGAAAATAATGGCGGCCACACAAAATATTGACACTTTGGGCACAATTTGGACATTTCGACTTAGGGGTGTACTCACTTTTGTTGCCAACGGTTTAGACATTAATGGCTGTGTGTTGAGTTATTTTGAGGGGACAGCAAATTTACACTGGAATACAGGCTGTACACTCACTACTTTACATTGTAGCAAAGTGTCATTTCTTCAGTGTTGTCACATGAAAAGATATAATAAAATATTTACAAAAATGTGAGGGGTGTACTCACTTTTGTGGGATACTGTATATGTGTGTGTGTGTATGAGTAGTGCTTGTGTGTAAGTATATGTGTGTGTGTGTGTATGAGTAGTGTTTGTGTGTATGTATATATGTGTGTGACAGTGTGTATATGTATGAGTAATGTTTGTGTGTATGTATATATGTGTATGTATAAGTAGTGTATGTGTATGTATATGTGTGTGTATCAGTAGTGTTTGTGTGTATGTATATAGGTGTGTGTGTGTGTATAAGTAGTGTTTGTGTGTATGTATATATGTGTGTGTGTGTGTATGAGTAGTGTTTGAGAGTATATATATATGTGTGTGTGTATGAGTAGTGTTTGTGTGTATGCATATAGGTGTGTGTGTATGAGTAGTGTGTGTGTGTGTGTATGAGTAGCGTTTGTGTGTATATATATTTGGGTGTGTTTGTGTGAATGAGTAGTGTTTGTGTTTATGTATGTGTATGAGTAGTGTGTGTGTGTATGTATGTGTATGAGTAGTGTTTGTGTGTATGTATGTGTGTGTGTATAAGTAGTGTTTGTGTGTATGTGTGTGTATGAGTAGTGTTTGTGTGTATGTATATATGAGTGTATGAATAGTGTTTGTGTGTATGTATATACAGTATTTGTGTATGAGTAGTGTTTGTGTGTATATATATATATATATATATATATATATATATATATATATATATATATATATATATATATATATATATATAGGTGGGTGTATGTATATTTATATGTTTGTGTGTATGTTGTTTGTATGTTTGTGAGTATGTGTGTGTCTGTGCATAAAAAAAAAAGATATTAGGTGTAGAGAACTTCAGAACAAGTGGCCTATTCTATCTATAATATTCAACTGATATACTGCTGAACATATATCTTTGTTATTTTTTTGTGCTTATAACATACCAGGGTGAATGTACCAGGGGGATAAATAAAATGATAAATTATTTAAGCAAATTACAAAAAATGCACAAGACCGAAAAAAGTGCATTGTAATATCAACAGGTACACAACAATGCACCTGAGACTCGCAAATCAAATAGCAATATATAGCGCTGGTAACAAACAATGTACCGACGGCAACAAGAAAAAAGGACAGAGGGATTCACAATTCTAAAAGGAGAATATCATGATTTCCTTATGGTAAAGAACTGAATATAATTATGTTTATTTTAAAGAATCATTTCAACACAAAACCGTATTATGTCTTAATGTTGTAGCCTATTTAGGGGCTTTATTCCAATACATAAGCACCCAGGATATGAAACCTAAACTTTTTCTTTCATGATTCAGACAGAACATGTGATTTTAAACAACTTTCCAATTTACTTCTATTATCTAATTTGATTCCTTCCCTTGTTAATTAAAAAGCATACCTAGGTAGGTTAGAGAGCTGCAATGCCTTATTGGGAGATAGCTTCTGATTGGTTACTGCACATAAATGCCTATTTTCTTTGGTTCACTAGATGTATTCAGCTAGCTTCCAGTAAAGCATAGTTGCTCCTTCAACAAAAGATACCAAGAAGATGAAGCAAATTTGCTAATATAAGTAAATTGGAAAGTTCCATAAAATCACTTGCGCTATTAAAACCATAAAAGAAAAATTTTGGGTTTCATGTCCCTTTAATTTCCAAGCTGTTCCAAAATAAGAAGAGGCACAATTGTAGAAGTTGTACAAATACTTAAATCATGTATACTGTATAATATAACACAAATTTAAAAGAACATAAAATTCAAAATTAAAGGGATAGAAAGATCAAAAATCAAATATGCATGGGTGTTTTTCAATTTCAAATACAATAGAATAATTTTTGCAATATATTCTTATTAGCAAAAATGTTTCTATTTAAAGTTACTGTTGTTTAAAAAGATAGATAATCCCTTTATTACCCATTCCCCAGTTTTGCATAACCAACACAGTTATAATAATACACTGTTTACCTCTGTGATTACCTGTATCTAAGCCTCAGCAGACTGCCCCCTTATTACAGTTATTTTGACAGACTTGCATTTTAGCCAACCAGTGCTGACTCATAAATAACTTCACTGTAATGAGAACAGTGTTATCTATATGACACACATGAACTAGTGCTGTCTGGCTGTCAAAAACTGTCAAAATGCACTGAGATAAGAGGTGGCCTTAAAGGGCTTAGGAATTAACATATGAGCCTACCTAGGTTTAGCTTTCAACAAAGAATACCAAGAGAACAAAGCAAATTTCATGATAAAAGTAAATTGGAAAATTGCTTAAAATGTGCATGACCTTTCTGAAACATGAAAGTTTAATTCTGACTAGATTGCCCCTTTAATTTGTGCTATATAAGCCCCTGCTGACTCTCTGAGAAGGTGTAGTGTTTGAATGCTGGTGCACAGGACACAAACCATATGTGTGTATGCCACTGAAAAATAGTCATAACTTTTACTAGAAACATTTTAGCTAATGCAAGTATAATGCATAAATGTGTCTATTCCAAAATGAAATTCACACATGCATATTCCAGTTTTGACCTTTCTACTATACCTTTTGAATTTTATGTCACTTTATTATTGTCATATTATATATGTGATTTTATAAATGTGATGAGGCCTAAAAGCCTTTTGTCCAGAAGAAAGTATGACATTTGAAGCTAATTATAATCTGCTATGGTCCCCGTCTTAATTAAAATATAATTACACTACATTAAAAAATATAAAATCAAACAGAATGAGGTTTGTCTAACACTAAATGGATTTCTGTCTCTTTAAGAATTGTATATATATTTGGTTTCATAGATAAATGAGTGACACAAGATATTGTCAGTATTCAGTGGTCTATGAAAAATAGAGAACTCTAAACATGACAGTGATACTCTAATATGCATCATTAATATAATACTCTATAATGAGTGGTTTGTAGAGTATGGATAATGAGTAAGTGTTTTGGCACATTCATTAAAAATAATGAATGTTCACCCCATTTTTTCTAAACAAATGATGAATGCTTTCCGAAGATTCAGCATTTGTTTAACAAATTTTTTTTCCCATTTGATAGAAAATAAGATATAGATATTCAAATATCAACAGTTGAATATTGATTCTTGTAGGGTTCCATTTATCAAATGCCAGACGGACAAGGTTCGTTATTATGAACCTTGTCCGTGTGGGCTCACAGTTAGCGAGAATCATGCACTACCCACATTTAAAGGGACAGTCAACAACAGAATTTTTGTTGTTTAAAAAGAAAGATAATCCCTATATTACCCATTCCCCAGCTTTGCGTAACCAACACGTTTATATAAATACACTTTTTACCTCTGTGATTACCTTGTATCTAAGCCTCTGCAAACTGCCCCCTTATTTCAGTTCTTTTGACAGACTTGCATTTTAGCCAATCAGTGCTCACTCCAGGGTAACTTCACGTGCATGAGCTTAATGTTATCTATATGAAACACATGAACTAATGCCCTATAGTGGTCAAAATGCATTCAGATTAGAGGCAGCCTTCAAGGTCTAAGAAATTAGCATATCAACCGCCTAGGTTTAGCTTTCAATTAAGAATACCAAGAGAACAAAGCAAAATTGGTGATAAAAATAAATTGGAAACTTGTTTCAAATTACATTCCCTATTTAAATCATTAAAGTATTTTTTGGACTTGACTATCCCTTTAAGATGGCACAAGCCATTGCTTGTGCAATTCTGCCCCCTGTGGACTATGGAAAGTGTGAAAAATGACAATTACCTAGCTTGGGAGTATACGTGTGTCTGCAGCACTATTTTGCAGCAGTTCTACAACAATCTTATACATAAGCAAGAGCACTATATGGCAGCACTATTTCCTGTCATGTAGTGTTACAGACATGTGCATGATCCCTACCTAGGTGTCTCTTCAACAAACAATAACATGTGAATGAAGCAAATTTGATCATACAAATAAATTGGAAACAAAATTGCATTCTCTTTCTTAATAATGAAAGAAAAACGTTGTGTTTCATGTCCCTTTAAGAGTAATTCCTCATAGATAAATTTGCAAAAAATTAAATAAAAAGCCCCAAAAGAAGAGTTTTTTTTATATCCTTAAGAAAACACATCGCATGAAACTAATTATAGTTTAATTAAAATAAATGACATTATGAATCACTAAAACTGTTATAAAACGGTGCAATGAATTTACGTTATAAAATACGTTTTTAGTTTTTATCTATTTCCCCTTGCTTCAGTGGGGGCCACTTGCAACTGTTAATCTGCAATATGTATTTATAACTCAGAAATGAATATGATTGGCTGTAGGCCTATGTATGTGCATGGAGCATAATCTGATTGGTGGATATATCCTCGTTTCCCTTGAGTATAAATATGTGTTATGGGGCTAGAGCCCAAGACAAAACTCAATAGCCGCTAACCATATTCCAACCTCATTAGTTAAAGGGACACTTAACCCAATTTTTTTTTTGTTTCATGATTCAGACAGAGCAGCCATTTTAAGCAACTTTCTAATTTACTCCTACTATCAATTTTTCTTCGTTCTCTTGCTATCTTTATTTAAAAAGTTGGAATTTAAAGCTTAGCCAGCCCATTTTAGGTTCAGCACCCTGGATAGCGCTTGCTTATTGGTGACTACATTTAGCAAACCAATAAGCAAGCATAACCCAGGTCTCAACCAAAAATGGGCCAGCTCCTAAGATTTAAATTCCTGCTTTTTAAATAAAGATAGCAAGAGAACGAAGAAAAACTGATAATAGAAGTAAATTAGAAAGTTGCTTAAAATTGCATGCTCTATCTGAGATATTAAAGAAAAAATTTGAGTTTAGTGTCCGTTTAAAACTTTGGTTATTCCCCAGACACCCCACCCCACTGTACTTAAAGGGACAATGCAAGACAAAATTAAACTGAACTCTATAATTAAATGTACATGTTTGTCTTTGTATCCCTCAAAGAAACGTAGCTCCATTCAATGAGACTGCGATCTCTCTAGCAAGATTATATAAGTAACTTGTAGAGGGAGCTGCAGTGCTGGGTGCCAGCAGGAAATACCCACAGGTCAGCCCTCACTTACTACTACTGCACACACTGTGTGGATGGCAAAATAGATACAAGTTGCTAAAAGCGCCTACAAAAAACAAATAACACCGAAACAGATTCAGATTAAAACAGAATAAATAAAAAAGATCACAACGCGTTTCTCGGATTTACCGTTTCATCAGTTGAGATCTCACCAGATGAAACGGTAAATCCGAGAAACGCGTTGCAAGCTTTTTTATTGATTCTGTTTTAAACAGTTTTTTAATAAAATACCTGTTTTTACCATTCCTTACTGTTCTGAGCCGTAGCTAAGAATGAGACTGATGGAGCACTGATTGGTTTGGGCTACTTATACCTTACTGAGTTCTCTGCTCGTACATTTGCTTATTGCAGCTGACATCCTGGGAACAAGTCTGCTGGGCGACTTCCAACAATCCAGTCTGCCCAAATTGCATATATGTGCTTTGATATCTGTGAGTACGTGTATTCACTTATGTGCAGATCGTTACTGTGAAGATATCACACCATTGGGCACCCACTTTTGTTTGTGTTTTACACACTGTTTGGATGTCTTCTATACAAAGAGAGATGTACTCTCAGCTTGTGTTCAGACACTCTTGTGTATTAAACAGTGCTTCTTCTTTTATAGCTTAGTTTACCATTGAGTTTTACCGCAGAGTGTCTAAGTGACTACAAGCTCACTCTAAAGGTTGCTTGTATAACATTGATGCACACACTGCTACCATATAGTTCTCAGAACACATGCACATTCCTGAGCCTACAGATTAGGCATACAGCCTACAAAATCACACACACGGGCAGTTACATCCAGTGATCTGTGACTGCCAAAAGGAGATGTATAATAAATAATGCAAGAAAACTAACCTGACAATCATTGCACACCAGTGAAGCCTTAATGATGCTGAGGATGTTCTGTAGAATACAGGCAATTTCAGCCCTTTTAACCACCTCGTTCCTGGTTTATTGTATACAAAATCAATAGTAGTGTGTAGTTCCAATAGTTATCTAACATTGTAGATAATTCTCATACTTCACAGCATTATCCAATCCATTGCACACCAGTGAAGCCTTAATGATGCTGAGGATGTTCTGTAGAATACAGGCAACTTCAGCCCTTTTAACCACCTCGTTCCTGGTTTATTGTATACAAAATCAATAGTAGTGTGTAGTTCCAATAGTTATCTAACATTGTAGATAATTCTCATACTTCACAGCATTATCCAATCCAATGAGGAATCTGTAGTCTTGAATAATTTATGTTTTGTAGATATTACTAATTAGCTTGAGATTGTTTACTCATATACGTGTTTTCTTTATATATTTATGTAAAGTAATCATTCCTGCTGCTAAAATATATGCTAAGCAGAGGAAATGCACTTTGGTTATATTAAGTGTAATAATAAGATTATAGAAATTTCAAGTAGCAATTGAAGATATGGAGAAATCTGAGGATACTAAAGGAAATTGCTACCTGTATATTAAGGATAAAATTAGTAGTAATATATCGGGAGTTTAGAAAAAGTAAATATTTTGTTTGTTTTAGGTTTGGATAGAATTTGATTGTGGACAAGAGTTCCAGGAGTGTGTGTGGCGGGGGGGGGGGGGGGGGGGAGAATTTTATGTCCAATTGAGAAATGCTTGTTAGGAAAATTACAAAACACATAATAAAGGGTTATGGTAGGAATGTAGTTAAAAAAACAAGGCCAGAAATGTAGCATTGCTGAGTGCCTTAAAAGAGAGAATGAGTATTGTAAATGTCATACTAGAGGAAGTTGGAAGCCCAAATAGGGATTATTATAGGAGAAGCAAGTGATGAATAGGGAGCAACAGGACTTGCACAGTTCAGGGTAAAAGATTTGTTCCAGAGAGTAATAGTTGGTGGTGTGGAACGCAGTTAAAGGTTATCAATTGTTAATAACAATACTTATAAATTAGTAATAAGAGAGCAGATCTTCATTGTATGATTCCTGAGACATAGTCAGATGTCGGGAATAATCAGTAAATGAAGTTGACAAGATTGTGTGGGTAAAGGGTATGAAGTCTGAATCAGAACCAGGAGTCATATGTGATGCCAAGGTAAGAGGTCTGGTCAGTATATGTAATTATAGTACCTTTGACAGATATAATACATGCTATTAGGATATCTCTGGGAGGAAGTTTTGGATATGGTGAGTTGTCAGTCGGAGAGTAAACCAGGGAACAAATGACCAGAAGGTATTTATGAGACAGAAGCTCTGGACTAATGACAAGACTAGATGTAGATTCATGTGTGTCATTTGCCAACAACTGGATATAAAATCAAATTAGTTAATTTAGTTTCCTAGAAAGACAGGGATTGGGGAACAACAACTAAACAATCAGGCACAGGAGCAAGGAGTTAGCCACCCCCTCCGTATCAGTAAATTTGAAAAAAGGTACTCCAGCCTTGGCAGATATCTTTATGTCCTTTATGTCCTTAGTCATGTCTACCTGAGTATACAGTGAGACTACCTTTATACATGTTCACAGGTGCAAAACAATTACCCATTAACAATTATTGGGTAATTGTTTTGCACCTGTTAATATCTGTAAAGGTAGTCTCTCTGTATACTCAGGTAGACCTGACTTAGGACCTAATGAGGGTCTGAAATGTTTTTTTGTGAACCATGGTATAATAAAGCTCAGTTAAAGATATCTGCCAAGGCTGGAGAACCTTTTTTCTAATTTAGTTTCCTAGTGAGGAGTCATATAAAGAACTGAAGTGTATCAAGAACAAAACTATAGGGGACAATAACAGAAAATAGGTTACCAGACAAGGAGTTTCTCAAGTTGCAAATAGATAGAATGAGAACCAGAAGTAGACAGTATTATGTAGTCCAAAAAATTGTAGAATGTCGTGAAGCAGAGGGAGATAAATACCCATGAGAACTCAACAAGGAAAGAAAGAAAAAATATTTTAGACATAGATGCAATAATATCATTGGCTGCATTATTAAAAGGGAAAGTCTACTCCAGAATTGTTATTGTTTAAAAAGATAGATAATCCCTTTATTACCCATTCCCCAGTTTTGCATAACCAACACTGTAATATTGATATACTTTTTACCTCTGTGATTACCTTGGGGCCTATTTATGAAAGGCCTGTCGGACATGATCCGACTTTGCAGATCATGTCCGACAGACCTCGCTGAATGCGGAGAGCAATACGCTCTCCGCATTCAGCATTGCACCAGAAGCTCTTGTGAACTGCTGGTGCAACGCCGCCCCCTGCAGATTCGCGGCCAATTGGCCACTAGCAGGGGGTGTCAATCAACCCGATCGTATTTGATCGGGTTGAACTGCGGCGATGTCTGTCTGCCTCCTCAGAGCAGGCGGACAGGTTATGGAGCAGCGGCCTTCAGAAGGCTCGCCAGAAACACGGGGCTTCAAGCTCCATATGAGGCTTGATAGGTATGCCCCCTTGTAGCTAAGCCTCTGCAGACTGCCCCCTTATTTTAGTTCATTTGACAGACTTGCATTTTAGCCAATCAGTGCTGACTTATAAATATCTCCACAGGAGTGAGCACAATGTTATCTAATATGACACAAACGAGAACTAGTGCTGTCTAGATGTAAGAAAACTGTTAAAATGCACTAGATAAGAGTGGCCTTCAAGGGCTTAGAATTAGCATATGAGCATACATAGGTTTAGCTTTACACAAAAGAATACCAAAAGAACAAAGCAAATTTGATGATACAAGTAAATTGGAAAGTTGTTTAAAACTGCATGCCTTATCTGAATCATGAAAGTTTATTTTTGGCTAGACTGTCCCTATAAGAGCAGATTTTTGGGGGGGATTTTTTTTTTGAGGAGGCCAGACGCCAGATTGGAGTGAGTCAATGAGAAATATTAATAAATCAACCAATATCAACCAATAGTATAGACTATTCATTCAAGAATTTGGGAAGGTGTTTAAAGATTGTGCAAAGGAAGAAGTGATGGTGCCAGAGGGAAGAGGATATAAAGCTGACAAGCTAAACTACAGAGCAGCCAAATGGAATTGGATTTGAATTTAATTCCAAGAGGTGCAATTGCATCATCTTCAGGGCTCTGGCATAGGGAGCTCTGTCCTGCTGTCTCTTCTGACGCTTCTCTTTACATGCAGCAGTTTCAAAAGGGGAAATAGGAAAAGGCACAAACTCTGCCAAATACCTAGACACACCACGGACCTTCTATGCACACCCTTTAACTTCTCTGACTCTATTCCCAAACTGCACTGACTTTACCCAATGCTCCCTCTATCAAGATGCAGATATTATGTAAATAATATCATAATCTGTTTGAACAAGATGCTCGACCAGGATTTCCAATAGTACATTTGTCCTTTTTTTACATGGTTGCCCAGACCGACATATTAAGGTAAACCTAATTAATACCGCCATTTTACAGGGTCGTATGCTGATTCTCTCCAAATGGAAATCCATTCATGTACCTAGTATAGCTCAATTCACGTCCGAGATGACAAACCTAATGGTTTTGAAGAAATATAATATAACACCAGAGTCAGAGAAACTATTAAAACTTTTTTTCTCCAAATGGTCAAAGGTAATAAAGTCACAGCCGTTAAATGTACAACTACAAATTATCAAACCTTTAGTAAAATCCAGGTTAGCTAGAGATTGGATATCCACCAATGAACTGCCGGCCACATGGAGGTCTTTACTATAAACGTGTTTTCGCCTTCTGTTAATGGGCTTCCCTCTGCCCCCGACGGTCCTTCTCCTCCCCGGCACACTAGCAAGGACTATGCCCTTTTTTTTTTTTGTGGTTTATGTTTCTTAGGTGGTTTTTTTTTTGTTTTTGTTTTTTTATGTACCCTTTTTCTGGGCAGCAAGTCCTTAAAATATTTACGGGTAGATTACGAGTTTTGCGTTAGGTGAAAAAGCAGCGCTAACAGGTCCTAACGCTGCTTTTTCACTACCACTGGTATTCTGAGTCTTGCAGGTTTAGGGGCACCGCACACATTTTTGGCCTTACCGCAAAATGACTTACGTAAACTCCGAAAAGTCTTTTTTTCTATGGGACTTCTATAGCGCCGGTATTACGAGTCTTTCCTGGGAGGCCAAAAACGTGTTTACTTTACAACTCATAATACACACATTACTTCCAATGCAAAGAGCCGCGATAAACCCCAATACTTTGCGCGCAACACATAGCGATCCACTCGTAATCAAACCCTAAATAGGAGTAAAGCAATAGGTTCAGTATTGATGATGATTGCCTGATGTGTTTGTAACTTAACTGATAATAAAATTTCACGAATCATGACATGTAACATCAACAGTTTAATATAATTTTCTGTAATTTTGTAACAAACATTTTTAAAACATTCAGGCACTCAACAGAAATAATAAATTAAAGGGATAGTAAACTCCAAATTAAACTTTCATGATTTAGATAGGACATGTCATTTTAAACAACTTTCTAATTTACTTTTATCATCAAATTTGTTTTGTTCACTTGTTATTCTTAGTTGAAAGCTAAACCTAGGTAGGCTCATATGCTCATTTCTAAGCCCCTGGAGGCTGCCTCTTATCTTAGTGCATTAGACAGTTTAGACATGCACATGGAGTTATTAAAGAGTCAGCACTAATTGCCTGAAATGCAAGTTTGTCAAAAGATCTGAGAGAAGGAGGCAGTCTGCAGAAGCTTAGACACAAGGTAGTCACAGAGGTAAAAGTGTATTTCTATAACAGTGTTGTTTATGCAAAACTGATGAATGGTTTATAAAGGGATTATCTATCTTTTTTAAAAATGACATTTTTGGTGTTTACTGTGCCTTTAACATCTGTATTACTGTATTTTATTTGTGTATAAATCTCAAGGCTTAATAGTATGATTTGAGCTATGTTTCTTACGTTTTCATTAAACCATTGAAAAAAATGATAGTGTTTATGACTGTGTTAGCTGAGCATCTGCAAAAATCTCAATGCTGAAAAAAAGCCAAGATTTCATTGGATGAATTGGAAAACCACTATCGCATTATTCAGTGCAAAATATTTATGGAGATTAGGAGGTCAAGTCAATAAATCTTTTCTTGGTGCCTGTAATTCTCCAAGAAAATCTTGAGAATTATTTTTTAAAGAAAAATATAAACCCTTACCATACCGCAAATTAACATGTCAACAACTATTTGTCATTGTCAGATCAATAAAGCTTCTACAATTCTATTGATAAACAGGGAAACACCTCTACCAGCATTAACCCTTGTTTCAAGTAAAACACGTGATCGTTCATGCAATCGCGTGATTTCAATGATGGGATCAGGTCAGGGGGTAGTGCCTATGACACTAGGCACGCCCTCCAGCCTGCGATCCCATTTAGCAAGCCGCTATGGCTTCAGTACAGCCAAACGGCTAGGACGTTCCATGCTGTCATAACTGCGAGAGGGTTAAATAGGGAGATTGATTGATCCATTTCTATTAGTACATTTTTAACTCTATGGTTGTTTAGAAATTGGTTTATTGTAATTCCTGACAAAATACCTATGTTGATGCTTAAAAAATCCAAGTTGATACTATGAGGCCCATTTATCAAGCTCCGAATGGAGCTTGAGGGCCCATGTTTCTGGCGAGTCTACAGACTCGCCAGAAACAGCAGTTATGAAGCAGCGGTCTAAACACTGCTGCTCCATAGCTCTGTCCGCCTGCTCTGATGAGGCGGACAGAGATTGCCACAATTCAACCCGATCGAGTACGATTGGTTGATTGACACCCCCCTGCTGGTGGCCGATTGGCCGCGAGTCTGCAGGGGGAGGCGTTGCACCAGCAGCTCACAAGAGCTGCTGGTGCAATGCTGAATACGGAGAGCATATTGCTCTCCGCATTCAGAGATGTCTGTCGGACCTGATCCGCACTGTCGGATCAGGTCCGACAGACATTTGATAAATAGGTCTCTAAATAATAAATGTATAGATCTTTTACGGTTGTTGTGAAATGTTAAGACACATTATCCTGGTTGCAGTGTTGTAATTATACAGAGAAATAGTTACTATGTTTTTATTTGTACATAACAATGTGGTTTGCTTGATATGTATATACTCTTAACCTGTGCAAATTCTGTAAATTGAATAAGTGACTTAATAGAATAATTGAGAGTGGTATAAATTAAGGCTTTGAGTCTCACAATGATATCACATGACTAAGGGGACCGCCCCAAAACTTTGTGTTCTGTACTGATCCCCATCTTTGGATAATGAAGGGATTTTTATGCTGACACTTCATTGCTGTTTTTGTCTATTTGTATGGTGGGCTTGACAGTGGCTCACATACGTGTCAGTACACCTGGTTCTAGTGCTGGTCTTTTTTGGATTTTGTTACTTCTACACTGTTGTGGTCTGTGTACTGACCAAGGTCCCAATGGAGGAAACACATGAAACAAGTGGATCACAAACGTTTGCCTATACAGTGGTTGAGGCATCTAGGATAACCACACTTGTTTAGGGGCTCTTGTAGCTTCCTACACACTGCACCAGCTGAACTGTCAGGACTTAATTATGAGAAGTTAACGAAAAAATTTGTGGCCTATGACTTACATGCAACAACACTTGCGGAGTATTATAGGGTGAAACGGATCCCTCGCGGATTACATATGCATACCCATCCTACCTTACTCAGGGAGAATCAGGAATATTGCCGAAAATTTGAATACATTCTTAATAAGTGTTCTTTAGATATCCTGGTTCTTACTGTTGAATATTTGCAAAAGAAGATTAATGACATTAAGGAATCCATAGCCAAGTTGAGTCCGAGTTACAGGGTACGGTCATGGGTTCCAACGTCGCACCCAATTATGCCAATATTTTTATGAATTCCTTTGAGGAAAAATTTGTGTTCGAAAATTAACTGTTTCGTCAATGTGGCGCCACTTGGTGGCGCTACATTGATGATATTTTTGGTGTTTGGGTTGGCGACGTTGGAGCCCTGGAGTTGTTTGTTAATGAATTTAACAGGTCAACCAATTACATTAAGTTCAAGCTGACATGGTCTGAGACCAAGATAGATTTCCATGATGTATTAGTGATTAAGCAAGGAAATGGTTTCAGTACGGACATTTGATGTAAAGAAACGGACCATAAAAGCCTATTGAAATATAATAGTGCTCATCAACAATCTCTCATAAAATCGTTGCCCCGTAGTCAATTACTAAGGGTAGGAAAAATTGTATCTGATGATAAAATTGTCCCTTTAAGATTAAAAGAGATGGGGAATAAGTTCCTGACCCGAGGTTACCCTAAGAATTTGGTTGATCAGGTTATCACGGAAGTTTCATCTATCCCTAGGGAGGAATTAATCACCAAAAAGGTTGGTAGGGTTAAAGATAAGAGACTTACTTTTGTCTTTGAGTACTGCCAGGAGAGTAATCAAATCACTAAGATAATGCGCAAACATTGGTATTTGTTGGGTGAGTGTATGTCAGATATAGAGGAATTTATTTTACCACCTATGCCAGCCTTTAAGAGAAATAAGAATTTGAGGGATACACTGATAAGAGCAGACATTGGTTCCAAGAAAACTTTAAAACAATTATATATTACAGAAAAATATCTAGGCTGTTACCCCTGCCTCAGCTGTATTAACTGTAGTTCTGTAATCAAAGGGCCCTATTTTACACATCCATTGACTGGGCATAAATTCAAACATAATGCACATTACACGTGTCTCACATCTTATGTTGTTTATCTTATCAAATGCCCTTGTGGGTGTGGTTACGTCGGGGAGACCACAAGATGTATTAAGGATCGTATCAATGAACATAAGAGCAACATAAGATGTGAGATTGTGACAGTGCCTGTAGCGGCACATTTTTTGGAATTTGGCCACCAGATAAATCAATTACGTTTTCAAATAATTGAAAAAATAAAGACTCCAAGACAAGGAGGCAATAGGGATTTGCTCTTGAAACAACATGAAGTTTTTTGGATATTTAAGTTAGACACTTTAGAACCGAGAGGGTTAACTAGAGAGATTGATTGGTCCATTTTCTATTAGTACATTTTTAACTCTATGGTTGTTTAGAAATTGGTTTATTGTAATTCCTGACAAAATACCTATGTTGATACTTAAAAAATCCAAGTTAATACTAATATATGTATAGATCTTTTAAGGTTGTTGTGAAATGTTAAGACACATTATCCTGGTTGCAGTGTTTTAATTATACAGATAAATAGTTACTATGTTTTTATTTGTACATAACAATGTGTTTTGCTTGATATGTATATACTCTTAGCCTGTGCAGATTTTGTAAATTGAATAAGTGACTTAATAGAATAATTGAGAGTGGTATAGATTAAGGCTTTGAGTCTCACAATGATATCACATGACTAAGGGGACCGCCCCGAAACCTTGTGTTCTGTACTGATCCCCATGCTTGGATAATAAAGGGATTTTTATGCTGACACTTCGTTGCTTTTTTTCTCTATTTGGATGGTGGGCTTGACAGTGGCTCACAGACGTGTCAGTACAGTTGGTTCTAGTGCTGGTCTTTTTTGGATTTTTTTATAACTGTGCTAAAGCCCAGCACAGTTAGGATGGCATGGAACATCCTAATGGCGAGAAAGAGTTAAACAAAAAGTAGTTTAATTTGGGAAATAACATAATTTATGTAAGAACTTACCTGATAAATTCATTTCTTTCATATTAGCAAGAGTCCATGAGCTAGTGACGTATGGGATATACATTCCTACCAGGAGGGGCAAAGTTTCCCAAACCTCAAAATGCCTATAAATACACCCCTCACCACACCCACAAATCAGTTTAACGAATAGCCAAGAAGTGGGGTGATAAGAAAAAAGTGTGAAAGCATAAAAAATAAGGAATTGGAATAATTGTGCTTTATACAAAAAAATCATAATCACCACAAAAAAGGGTGGGCCTCATGGACTCTTGGTAATATGAAAGAAACAAATTTTTCAGGTACGTTCTTACATAAATTATGTTTTCTTTCATGTAATTAGCAAGAGTCCATGAGCTAGTGACGTATGGGATAATGACTACCCAAGATGTGGATCTTTCCACGCAAGAGTCACTAGAGAGGGAGGGATAAAATAAAGACAGCCAATTCCGCTGAAAAATAATCCACACCCAAAATAAAGATTAAATGAAAAAAACTGAAATTATAAGCAGAAGATTCAAACTGAAACAGCTGCCTGAAGTACTTTTCTACCAAAAACAGCTTCAGAAGAAGAAAACACATCAAAATGGTAGAATTTAGTAAAAGTATGCAAAGAAGACCAAGTTGCTGCTTTGCAAATCTGATCAACCGAAGCATCATTCCTAAACGCCCAGGAAGTAGAAACTGACCTAGTAGAATGAGCTGTAATCCTTTGAGGCGGAGTTTTACCCGACTCGACATAAGCATGATGAATTAAAGATTTCAACCAAGATGCCAAAGAAATGGCAGAGGCCTTCTGACCTTTCCTAGAACCAGAAAAGATAACAAATAGACTAGAAGTCTTTCGGAAATTCTTAGTAGCTTCAAAATAATATTTCAAAGCTCTAACTACATCCAAAGAATGCAATGATCTCTCCTTAGAATTCTTAGGATTAGGACACAATGAAGGAACCACAATTTCTCTACTAATGTTGTTAGAATTCACAACCTTAGGTAAAAATTTAAAAGAAGTTCGCAACACCGCCTTATCCTGATGAAAAATCAGAAAAGGAGACTCACAAGAAAGAGCAGATAATTCAGAAACTCGTCTGGCAGAAGAGATGGCCAAAAGGAACAAAACTTTCCAAGAAAGTAATTTGATGTCCAATGAATGCATAGGTTCAAACGGAGGAGCTTGAAGAGCCCCCAGAACCAAATTCAAACTCCAAGGAGGAGAAATTGACTTAATGACAGGTTTTATACGAACCAAAGCTTGTACAAAACAATGAATATCAGGAAGATTAGCAATCTTTCTGTGAAAAAGAACAGAAAGAGCAGAGATTTGTCCTTTCAAGGAACTTGCAGACAAACCTTTATCCAAACCATCCTGAAGAAACTGTAAAATTCTCGGAATTCTAAAAGAATGCCAGGAAAAATGATGAGAAAGACACCAAGAAATATAAGTCTTCCAGACTCTATAATATATCTCCCTAGATACAGAGTTACGAGCCTGTAACATAGTATTAATCACAGAGTCAGAGAAACCTCTTTGACTAAGAATCAAGCGTTCAATCTCCATACCTTTAAATTTAAGGATTTGAGATCCTGATGGAAAAAAGGACCTTGCGACAAAAGGTCTGGTCTTAATGGAAGAGTCCACGGTTGGCAAGAGGCCATCCGGACAAGATCCGCATACCAAAACCTGTGAGGCCATGCTGGAGCTACCAGCAGAACAAACGAGCATTCCTTCAGAATCTTGGAGATTACTCTTGGAAGAAGAACTAGAGGCGGAAAGATATAGGCAGGATGATACTTCCAAGGAAGTGACAATGCATCCACTGCTTCCGCTTGAGGATCCCTGGATCTGGACAGATACCTGGGAAGTTTCTTGTTTAGATGAGAGGCCATCAGATCTATTTCTGGAAGTCCCCACATTTGAACAATCTGAAGAAAAACCTCTGGGTGAAGAGACCATTCGCCCGGATGTAACGTTTGGCGGCTGAGATAATCCGCTTCCCAATTGTCTATACCTGGGATATGAACCGCAGAAACTAGACAGGAGCTGGATTCCGCCCATACCAGAATTCGAGATACTTCCTTCATAGCCAGAGGACTGTGAGTCCCTCCTTGATGATTGATGTATGCCACAGCTGTGACATTGTCTGTCTGAAAACAAATGAACGATTCTCTCTTTAGAAGAGGCCATGACTGAAGAGCTCTGAAAATTGCACGGAGTTCCAAAATATTGATCGGTAATCTCACCTCCTGAGATTCCCAAACCCCTTGTGCTGTCAGAGACCCCCAAACAGCTCCCCAACCTGTCAGACTTGCATCTGTTGAAATTACAGTCCAGGTCGGAAGAACAAAAGAAGCCCCCTGAACTAAATGATGGTGATCTGTCCACCACCTCAGAGAGTGTCGTACAATCGGTGTTAAAGATATTAATTGAGATATCTTTGTGTAATCCCTGCACCACTGGTTCAGCATACAGAGCTGAAGAGGTCGCATGTGAAAACGAGCAAAGGGGATCGCGTCCGATGCTGCAGTCATAAGACCTAGAATTTCCATGCATAAAGCTACCGAAGGGAATGATCGTGACTGAAGGTTTCGACAAGCTGATATCAATTTTAGACGTCTCTTGTCCGTTAGTGACAGAGTCATGGACACTGAATCTATCTGGAAACCTAAAAAGGTTGCCCTTGTCTGAGGAATCAATGAACTTTTTGGTAAATTGATCCTCCAACCATGATCTTGAAGAAACAATACAAGTCGATTCGTATGAGATTCTGCTAAATGTGAAGACTGAGCAAGTACCAAGATATCGTCCAAATAAGGAAATACCACAATACCCTGTTCTCTGATTACAGACAGAAGGGCACCGAGAACCTTTGTAAAAATTCTTGGAGCTGTAGCTAGGCCAAACAGCAGAGCCACAAACTGGTAATGCTTGTCTAGGAAAGAGAATCTCAGAAACTGAAAGTGATCTGGATGAATCGGAATATGCAGATATGCATCCTGTAAATCTATTGTGGACATATAATGCTCTTGCTGAACAAAAGGCAGGATAGTCCTTATAGTTACCATCTTGAATGTTGGTATCCTTACATAACGATTCAATATTTTTAAATCCAGAACTGGAACTGGAATTCTCCTTCTTTGGTACAATGAAGAGATTTGAATAAAACCCCAGTCCCTGTTCCAGAACTGGAACTGGCATAATTACTCCAGCCAACTCTAGATCTGAAACACATTTCAGAAATGCTTGAGCCTTCGCTGGGTTTACTGGGACACAGGAAAGAAAAAATCTCTTTGCAGGAGGCCTTATCTTGAAGCCAATTCTGTACCCTTCTGAAACAATGTTTTGAATCCAAAGATTGTGAACGGAATTGATCCAAATTTCTTTGAAAAAACGTAATCTGCCCCCTACCAGCTGAGCTGGAATGAGGGCCGCACCTTCATGTGGACTTGGGAGCTGGCTTTGGTTTTCTAAAAGGCTTGTATTTATTCCAGACTGGAGATGGTTTCCAAACTGATACCGCTCCTGAGGATGAAGGATCAGGCTTTTGTTCCTTGTTGTGACGAAAGGAACGAAAACGATTATTAGACCTAAATTTACCTTTAGATTTTTTATCCTGTGGTAAAAAAGTTCCTTTCCCTCCAGTAACAGTTGAGATAATAGAATCCAACTGAGAACCAAATAATGTATTACCCTGGAAAGAAAGGGAAAGCAGAGTAGACTTAGAAGACATATCAGCATTCCAAGTTTTAAGCCATAAAGCTCTTCTAGCTAAGATAGCTAGAGACATATACCTGACATCAACTCTAATGATATCAAAGATGGCATCACAAATAAAATTATTAGCATGTTGAAGAAGAATAATAATGCTATGAGAATTATGATCTGTTACTTGTTGCGCTAAAGCTTCTAACCAAAAAGTTGAAGCTGCAGCAACATCCGCTAAAGATATAGCAGGTCTAAGAAGATTTTCTTAGAAAGGATTCAATTTTCCTATCTAAAGGATCCTTAAAGGAAGTACCATCTGCCGTAGGAATAGTAGTACGCTTAGCAAGAGTAGAGACAGCCCCATCAACCTTAGGGATTTTGTCCCAAAACTCTAATCTGTCAGATGGCACAGGATATAATTGCTTAAAACGTTTAGAAGGAGTAAAAGAATTACCCAAATTATTCCATTCCCTGGAAATTACTTCAGAAATAGCACCAGGGACAGGAAATACTTCTGGAATAACTACAGGAGATTTAAAAACCTTTTCTAAACGTTTAGATTTAGTATCAAGAGGACTAGAATCCTCAATTTCTAATGCAATTAGGACTTCTTTGAGTAAAGAACGAATAAATTCCATTTTAAATAAATATGAAGATTTATCAGCATCAACCTCTGAGACAGAATCCTCTGAATCAGAAGAACCAATATCAGTATCAGAATGATGATGTTCATTTAAAAATTCATCTGAAAAATGAGAAGTTTTAAAAGACTTTTTACGTTTACTAGAAGGAGGAATAACAGACATAGCCTTCTTAATGGATTTAGAAACAAAATCTCTTATGTTATCAGGAACACTCTGAATATTAGATGTTGATGGAACAGCAACAGGTAATGTAACAATACTAAAGGAAATATTATCTGCATTAACAAGTTTGTCATGACAAACAGTACAAACAACAGCTGGAGGAACAGATACCAAAAGTTTACAGCAGATACACTTAGCTTTGGTAGCTCCAGCACCCGGCAGCGATTTTCCAGAAGTATCTTCTGACTCAGCTTCAACGTTGGACATCTTGCAATATGTAATAGAAAAAACAATATATAAAGCAAAATTGATCAAATTCCTTAAATGACAGTTTCAGGAATGGGAAAAAAATGCCAGTGAATAAGCTTCTAGCAACCAGAAGCAAAAATCAATGAGACTTAAATAATGTGGAGACAAAAGTGACGCCCATATTTTTTCGCGCCAAAAAAGACGACCACATTATTTGGCGCCTAAATGCTTTTGGCGCCAAAAAAGTCCGCGCCAAGAATGACGCAATAAAATGAAGCATTTTCAGCCCCCGCGAGCCTAACAGCCCACAGGGAAAGTCAAATTTTTAAGGTAAGAAAAAAATTAATTATTCATATGCATTATCCCAAATATGAAACTGACTGTCTGAAATAAGGAATGTTGAACATCCTGAGTCAAGGCAAATAAATGTTTGAATACATATATTTAGAACTTTATATTAAAAGTGCCCAACCATAGCTTAGAGTGTCACAGAAAATAAGACTTACTTACCCCAGGACACTCATCTACATGTAGTAGAAAGCCAAACCAGTACTGAAACGAGAATCAGTAGAGGAAATGGTATATATAAGAGTATATCGTCGATCTGAACAGGGAGGTAAGAGATGAATCTCTACGACCGATAACAGAGAACCTATGAAATAGACCCCGTAGAAGGAGATCACTGCATTCAAATAGGCAATACTCTCCTCACATCCCTCTGACATTCACTGCACGCTGAGAGGAAAACCGGGCTCCAACCTGCTGCGGAGCGCATATCATTGTAGAATCTAGCACAAACTTACTTCACCACCTCCATAGGAGGCAAAGTTTGTAAAACTGATTTGAGGGTGTGGTGAGGGGTGTATTTATAGGCATTTTGAGGTTTGGGAAACTTTGCCTCTCCTGGTAGGAATGTATATCCCATACGTCACTAGCTCATGGACTCTTGCTAATTACATGAAAGAAAAAATAGTTTTTCAAAACACAACTGTTCTACATTTAAAAATGACTTATTTGAGATGCAACAGAGTAGAAAACAAATTATTTTAAACAATAAACAACTCCTACCAGTCCTCAGCGGTGGCCTGCTATGTAACAGTATTTTACTTAACAGGTTGTTTGTGCTTTTCCTATACTGTGGGAGGTACAAGAGGTATAATGGACCTCATTCTATACAAATTTACAAAGGCTTTTGCTTGTTCATTTGTTTATTATAACTGAACATTTTAAGGGCCATGAGACCCAAAATGTTACTTTTGTGATTTAAACAGAGCGTTCAATTTTAAACAACTTCCAAATGTGCTTCTATTATCAAAAGGGGCAGCAATGCACTACTTGGGGTTCGCTAAACCCCTATGCGCGTTACGTATATTTTATTTTCCTATGTTCTTCACATAGAATGATTTTAATTGTTATTAATAAATATATATCTCTATATATCTGATAATGTTAATGTAAAATAGATATCTATACCTACAGTATATATCTATATGAATAGATATACATGTATAGATGTATATATAGATATATGTATTTACAGTTCAAATTACATTATGCTGTAAGTCAAAAACATTGGAATGTTAAATATGTACAGTAATTATACAGTAAAACACATAAATACATATGTACACACACACACACACACACATATATATATATATATATATATATATACTGTACGTACATACATATACACACATATGACATGTATATGTATGCATATATATGTTTAAGCCCTTTGCAGTCCTTTTTTTATCAAACAACTTAAACTATATATCTTTGAGCCTTAATGAAACTTATTTTTCCTCCCCTACCCTTTACCAAAGTTCTCAAATTGCGATAATCCGATGAGCGTATATCGCGTTTGCCCTCAAGCAAATTTGTTTACTTTTAACTTGTAATACAACTTGGTCATAGCTATGTGCAACAAAAATGTCTAATCTATAATGTACTCTATAGTGTGGCACATGTGTGATATGTAACGTACAATTACCAACAATTCATATAAGAAGGGAAACTAATATAAGTAGGATTATGGCAATACTAAAACAATTATGAGATCCCAATTGGTTTCTTGATTACTCATACACTGAGCTTCTATCCTGCTGGGGTATACACATCAGTAGCAAAAGAGCAATGTAATGCAAACTTTGGGCCAGATTTATCAGAAATTCCGGTTGCAGGCTCGCATGAGTGAACTTGCAGCCAAGAGTTAAGAAACAGAGGTCTTTAGACCGTTGCTTCTTAACCCACTTCACCACCTGTTATGTGGCAAATCTCAATCTCCCTGAACTTTTCTGACCGGGGAGATTGACAGCCCCTGCTTGCGTGCGAGCAGGGGGCGGCATTGAACCCAAGCCGTAGTGTGCAATGATAAATGCGGGGATGCGATGCTGGGCAGACAGGGGTGAAGATGTATGTCCCTGTCCGCCGGTTTTGATAAATCTGATCCAATAAACATAACCCAATGATTCATTGGAAGCACACAAGCATAAAATATAGGAAAGTGACTGTGATTCTCTCCTGTAAGGCCATAGTATACTATACTTTAGGCACTCATTGGCCGTAAATTAACCATTTGCATAACAATCCCAGTTCTTGGGCCATCGGGCATGTCATCATCATTAATCTATTTTCACTAATACAGTATATTAGTTTGGTTAGAAAAATGCCAGAATCATGAAATGATTCATTAAATTTATCAGCTGTTTAAAGTTTACCAGGAATGGAAAGTGATGTAATACAGATCCAAAGAACTTCTGGACTCAATTGGATTACGCATGTCTTGTACAAGTGATCATACAAATCCATTCTCCATGTCTAGAGTTAAGTAATGCAGCTTATTGGTCTCTTCGTCATATGAGTCATTAACCTGAGAGTATGTTTTTAGAATAAATGATTAAAAGATGTCTTCTTCAGCACTTGTCCTACAACAATGAGGTAGGTTTTCTGAAGCTAGGGTGCACTGTAATCCCTGTACTGTTTCTAGCGTCACAAGTAGAAGAACGCTCTACCACCACTTAAAGACTCATGAATTGCTTCAATCAGTGCTAGTCAAAGTCACATTTCAAGACCCTCCAAGTAGAAGGTAAGATGGAGACGTAATACTGGAAATTTGAAATGTCATTCCCTAGAGAGAAAATTAGCTCAGCAGGAACGTCAGAGGTGCAGAAATACAATGGGCACAATCTTAGCGCTGTGATAGAAAAGTAGGCCAATCTTTTTTTTTTTGGTTCAAACTCCAATATATAGGAAGAACAAGAAAAATAATGAGTTCCACAGACAGCTACAAACTTAGCAAAATAAAAGTATGTGTTGCTGAAAGGAGCAGATAATGGAATTTATTGTTCTAAGATTATAAGTGCATATCCTACCAATATGACTAGATCCTAGAAGTGGTACTCATTATGTTTACTTTGCAGATCATTTCCATGCTAACCCTTTAACCTCTCAGAGAGCTCTGCAACTCTTTAATTAACCATTCCTGGAAGTCAACTGATTAAATGCCATGGAGATCTGGAACTATAAAAGGTTTATCGGGGCTAGGAGAAAATGAAACAATATTTTTATATCATTATATGCAGTTTCCTTCTTTCTTATACATTTACAACAGCCAATCTTAAAGGGACAGTAAAGTCAAAATTAAACTTGTATGATTTGGATAGACCATGTCATTTTAAACAAATTACCAATTTACTTCGGTTATGAAATTTGCTTTGTTCTCTTGGTATCTTTTATTGAAGATTAAAACTAGGTAGGCTCATAAGAGCTCAGGAGTGTGCACGTGTCTTTAGTACTCTATGGCAGCAGTGTTTTGCCACATTATTTGTAGCTCTGTTATACAATGTGGCAAAACACTGCTGCCATAGACTACTAAAGACACGTGCACACTCCTGAGCTGTTATGAGCTTACCCTTAGTTTTACTCTTTAGTAAAGATATCAAGAGAACGAAGCAAATTTCATAACAGAAGTAAATTGGAAAGTTGTTTAAAATTGTATTCTCTATCTGAATCATAAAAGTTTAATTTTCTGTCCCTTTAAATGTTTTTCTTTAAATAAAATTCTAGAGATTTATTTTAAAATGTATCAATATTTTTACCTCTACAATATAAATACATTATTATTTTATATTATTGTAGTACAGTGTAACTGAGTTTAAATTGTCTTCCAAAGTAATAGACAATAATATTTAAAGTGTCTGAACGTTCCTATGTGAAAGAACAACATTTAAACGTGTGTCATTGCATTTTAGTATAAGTAAATACTCCCCACTAATGGTTAATAAGTACAAAGTACCTATGGAGCTTTCACAAGAAGTACATAGCAGCCAATGAGCATCAGAAGAAAGTGCATCTAGGCCAATGAGAATCTGGAGGAAGTGCTTCTAGGCCAATGAAAATCAGGAGGAAGTGCTTCTAGGCCAATGAGAATCGGGAGGAAGTGCTTCTAGGCCAATAAAAATCAGGAGGAAGTGCTTCTAGGCCAACGAGAATCAGGAGGAAGTGATTCTAGGCCAATGAGAATCAGTAGGAAGTGCACAACAATACACTTGTATTAGTTTAAATTTTTAACTAAATAATATTTTACATTTAAAGGAACATGACAGTCAAATTTATACATTTATGATTCAGATAGAGTGTGCAAAAAATAAAAAATAAATGTACTTCCATTATTGTTCTATTGGTATCCTTTTTTTTAAAAGCTTATATACATGTATGAGTCTGTGAATGGCTGACACCTATCACATGATAAAGGGGGCAGGGAAGTAAAAGGAAACTGAAGTTTGTTCAAAATCTATTGCTAATTAAGTAAGCATTATTATTACATTGTCTTTTTATTATACATGTTTTGATTATGCAACTCTACTGTATTTTATTGTCCTTTAAAGGAACAGTAAACTTTCAAAGTAAATGTCTTTTTTTAAATCTATACACTTGTGTATTTATTAACAATGTTAAAATATAACTTATATTTTTCAATTTAAAACGTATTTCTTTAGTCCTATTATATATAAAGTGTCCGTTAGCGCATCTTTAACTCTAGCTTATTGAAAAAAGCAAGCCACCACATTTACAATGTGGCCAATTATTGCTCTTAATTTATGTATACCGAATTATGTGAAGCACGCTCCCAGGCACATACGCAGTGCTGTAACACTCTTGTGTGACTTCATCAAATATTGTCACTTCCGTTGCCATACATAAAATAGACAGATTAATGTAATCTTACGAGCTGGCCCATCTTTAGTTCAGCACTTTGGTAGCAACTGCTGATTGGTGGCTAAATGTAGCCACCAATCAGTAAGCACTATCCAGGGTGCTGAACTAAAAATGGGCTGACTCGTTAAGCTTACATTCCTGCTTTTTCAAATAAAGATACCAAGAGAATGAAGAAAAATTGATAATAGGAGTAAATTAGAAAGTTTCTTAAAATTGCATGCTCTATCTGAATCACGAAATAAAAAATTTGGGTTCAGTATTCCTTTAAGTGCTATAGATGTGCGCATGCTCTAAAGTGGCATGCTCGCGACCAAGCTTCTATCTGTATAGTACTCATAGATAGGACTTGCTTGATGGCTAAAACGGAGGGCTGGGAAAATAATAGATATTTAATGTATTATTGTGAAGAAGTTAAGCAAAAGAATTAATGAATCATATTTGCAAATTTAAGCCTGACATTACACACAATACAATAAAGAAAATTTGAAGGTATACTGTCCCTTTAAAGAAAGTAGACAAGCATTTTTTGATGCAACCAAATACATATCCTTTTATTTTCCACATGAATAACAAATATTGATTTTATTCTTCATACCCAATTCACAGTTGCCATGAAAACTTGAAAAGCAAATTCTAACCACAATTATGTCTGCCCCATATACTGGAAGAATACACTCTGCACACTGTGCATTCAAAGAAAACGGGGGACCTTCCGCAGGGAACAGATACCTGGTGTGACAGCCACCTGCTTAGGGGATTAGTGAAAAAGAATCTATGAAAATTGAGCAACAAATTCATCTTATGGACCATTTGATTCTGATTTACTAATTGCTTGATTACTTTTAGCATATATAAAATGAGTCAGAACGCAAAAATTAGCCATGAATCTGAAAATGTAGAATGTTTGTCATTTCATTTAATATAAAATGAGTATGCAAAACCAGTCTATCTTAATATTGGCATGGAAATAACAGGAGTGCCTCAGTTACAAGGTAATTTGGTAAGTAATTTGCAGTTACTTAGTTCCTGAAAATTGGCACTGAACATGATCAATTAACAAGACATCAACCCTCAAGCCACCAGAAAGGCTTATTATTGCAACCTGTAGCTTGTCGCTGGGTTCCTGCAAGCACACCTGGAAGATGCAGTTTAATATATTTCAATCACACTTTAGAGCATATTCATCAAAGGTTATTGTGAAATAATATAACTTATTATGTGTATCTATGTCACCCATTAATCAATTTACATAAAAATTCAGTGTCTGATAAACTCCTCAGAAAAGCATTCTGTACAAGATAAATAAGAGTATTTTGACAGATACATCATTAGACTGGATAAACTAGATTTGTAGAACAGCACTAGAAAATGTTGATTTTTTTTGATTATTATTTCCTTTCATCCCTTAAAATATTGTTGTCATAGCAATGCATGTTACAAACCATGAATTCAGCATAAAAAACAGAAGGTCTGATAAACAGTTATAAAAGGTCATAAACAGATATGAGGAAATAATCTCATTTACAGACAAATATTCCCCTGTAAGACACTTTAAAAAGACTGTTCTTGCTTGTTTGATGTTCATACAGAGAATACAGTAAATGCAAATCAACTCTCAAGTAAGGGATTAAAAATAGCTTTTAACAAACAATATTACATGTAGTCGAACAAGTCTGTGAAGTTGCTAAAAAAAAAGTCTTCATTGTCTTAACTGCAAAAGCAAAACTCAAAATAAATTGCATTCTAAAGTCCATCTTAATCAGCTTGTATAGAAAGCCTTCACTACAGAATTTTGTATCAATAAATGAACCTTTCATATTTTAAACTACAAACCATTTAGGTAAAAAAGCATTCACAATATAAATTTCTCCCCCCACAGTATCTTGCAAGCATAACACTAAACATGACAATTAAATATACATCCAATATTGATTTTTAAGAGAAAGGCAACAGTTTCCTTTAAACTCTATATCACTATGTGCAAATGTACTCTACAAAAAAAATCTACATTGGTGAACTCATAGTGTCTTTAAAAGCAGCCACCACAAATTATATCAATGGCACATTCTACACTGAATTTATATACAAAAGAAAGCAAACATATTTGTGCCAGATAGAAGTGATGATATAGGTTTCTGTCAAGAGTGATTTTGTTAAGGAACAACAGGTACTATGTAGAGCCAAAAGGATTGTTCCTTACAATTGTGGAATACAAAGTAGCAGTTCAAATAACCATAATCATTCCCAATTTTCAAAAGAGCAAATTAAAGAGAAGATACAAATGGTCTGACAAAGCGTAGCATTAATGTAGGAGCTTACCTTGAATTAATGCATGTCTTCTGCAGCTAGCGTGTTGAGGGTGTGTGTGTTAATCCAAAGGAAATTATATCCTCATATAAAAGGATAGAAAGCAGGGAGGGAGAGAGGAAGGGAGGAGAATGAGATGGAGGAGGGAAAAAAGAAAAAAAGAAAATGAAAAAGAAAAGAGTGAAAGACAGTTAAAATCAGTCTCCTGCCCACACAATGAATGAAATCAGTGCAGTCAGTTAAGAGCTATGTTTCCCTTATACACACTGACATATACACACACACTGACATATACACACACACTGACATATACACACACACATGCACATATACACACACACTGACATATACACACACACTGACATATACACACACACTGACATATACACACACACTGACATATACACACACACATGCACATACCACAGAGGGCAGACAGAGGAATAAACAGAGATAAATTATAGGAGTTAAAAGTAATACACAGAAAAGATATGTTGGGGGTGGGCAGTTAGTGATGAATAGATACATTCTATGTTATTTTAATTATTTTAGTAAACAGCTGCAGGTTTGCTCTGTGATGAGAAGTAACTTTCAATGAACTGTAAATTATTCCTATGTGTATTTTATGTTTAAAAGAGCACACACAGTGTAAGAAAGAATTTTAGTTAAAGGGACAGTCTGCTCCAGAATTTGTATTGTTTAACAAGATAGATAATCCCTTTATTACCCATTGCCCAGTTTTGTATACCCAGCACAGTTATATTAATATATGTTTTACCTCTGTGATTACCTTGTATTTAAGCCTCTGCAGACTGTCCCCTTATCTCAGTTCTTTTGACAGACTTGCATTTTAGCCAATCAGTGCTGACTCCTATGTAACTCCACGGGGGTGAGCACAATGTTATCTACATGGCACACATGTCTAGCTGTCAAAAACTGTCAAAATGCACTCAGATTAGAGGCGGCCTTCAAGGGGTTAGACATTAGCATATGAGCATACCTAGGTTAAGCTTTCATCAAAGAATGCCAAGAGAACAAAGCAAATTTGATAATAAAAGTACATTGGAAAGTTGTTTAAAATCACATGAACTATCTAAACCATGAACGTTTAATTTTGACTAGACTGTCCCTTTAAAGGGACACGAAACCCAATTTTTTCTTTCACGATTTAGATCAGCAATTTCAAAAAAAAATCTAATTTACTTCTATTATCAAATTTTCCTTGTGCTCTTGGGCCTCGATCCGATATGCAGCGTCGCCCGCAAAAGCCGGCGATGCTGAATTTTGCGCGGGTTTGGTATCCTATATACGGCATAACCTAGAAGTTACGCTCGTATATTTCTGCCTTCGGCCGTAGTTTTTTGGCCCATAGGCAGGTATACCAAACCCGCGCAGTTTGGTATCCAATATACAGCGTAAGGACTTACGTGGCGAAAATGGAGAAATCTTACTCCATTTTCACCTCGCCACAAAATGCAGCCGTAGTAAGCCTTACACTGTTTATTGGAGCCCTGTAACTCCCTAAACTACCTGCCAAATAAAACCTAACGCATGCGCAATGTCTATCTACCTTTCAACCGCGATCCCCCGCCGCAATTCCTAATAAAGTATTTAACCCCTAAACCCCGCCGCCACCTACATTAAAAGTATAACCCCCTAATGTGATCCCCCTACACCGTCGCCAGCTACATTACATACCCCCTAATGTGAGCCCCTTACACCGCCGACATCTATATTACCTACCCCCTAATGTGAGCCCCTTACACCGCCGCCATCTACATTACCTACCCCCTAATGTGAGCCCCTTACACCGCCGCCATCTACATTACCTACCCCCTAATGGGAGCCCCTTACACCGAAGCCATCTATATTACCTACCCCCTAATGCGAGCCCCTTACACCGCCGCCATCTACATTACCTACCCCCTAATGTGAGCCCCTTACACCGCCGCCATCTATATTACCTACCCCCTAATGTGAGCCCCTTACACCGCCGCCATCTATATTACCTACCCCCTAATGTGAGCTCCTACCCCGCCGCCAGCTATATTAAAATTATTAACCCCTAATTTAATCCCCCTACACCTCCGCCAGCTATATTAATTACATTAACCCCTAATTTAATCCCCCTACACCGCCGCCAGCTATATTAATTACATTAACCCCTAATTTAATCCCCCTATACCGCCGACATCTATATTAATTACATTAACCCCTAATTTAATCCCCCTACACCGCCGCCAGCTATATTAATTACATTAAACCCTAATTTAATCCCCCTATACCGCCGCCAGCTATATTAATTACATTAACCCCTAATTTAATCCCCCTACACCGCCGCCAGCTATATTAAATTAATTAACCACTAATCTAATCCCCCTATACCGCCGCCAGCTATATTAAATACATTAACCCATAATCTAATCCCCCTATACCGCCGCCAGCTATATTAAATACATTAACCACTAATCTAATCCCCCTACACCGCCGCCAGCTATATTAACTATATTAACCCTAATTATATTAGGGTTAATATAGTTAATATAGTTATTATATTATATATATTAACTATATTAACCCTAATTATATTAGGGTTAATATAGTTAATATTGTTATTAGATATATATTAAGTATAATAACCCTATCTAACTCTAACATCCCTAACTAAATTCTTATTAAAATCTAATTAATATTAATATTATTCATTAAAATATTCCTATTTAAATCTAAATACTTACATATAAAATAAACCCTATGATAGCTACAATATAATTAATAATTACATTGTAGCTATTTTAGGGTTTATATTTATTTTACAGGTAACTTGGTATTTATTTTAACTAGGTACAATAGCTATTAAATAGTTAATAACTATTTAATAGCTACCTAGTAAAAATAATTACCAATTTACCTGTAAAATAGATCCTAACCTAAGTTAGAAATACACCTACACTATCAATAAATTAAATAAACTACAAATATCTAAACTAAAATACAATAAAATAAAATAAACTAAATTACAAAAAAAAACACTAAATTACAAAAAATAAAAAAAGATTACAAGATTTTTAAGCTAATTACACCTATTCTAAGCCCCCTAATAAAATAATAAAGCCCCCCAAAATAAAAAAAATTCCCTACCCTATTCTAAATTTAAAAAGTTAACAGCTCTATTACCTTACCAGCCCTTAAAAGGGCCTTTTGCGGGGCATGCCCAAAAAAAAATCAGCTCTTTTGCCTGTAAAAGAAAACACAATACCACCCCCCAACATTACAATCCACCACCCACATACCCCTACTCTAGCCCAAACCCCCCTTAAATAAACCTAACACTACCCCCCTGAAGATCTCCCTACCTTGTCTTCACCCAACCGGGCAGAACTCTTCATCCGATCCGGGCGATGTCTTCAATCAAGCGGCAGAGAAGAAGTCTTCCATCCGGCGATGTCTTCATCCAAGCGGCAAAGAAGAAGTCTTCCATCCGGCGATGTCTTCATCCAAGCGGCAAAGAAGAAGTCTTCCATCCGACGATGTCTTCAATCAAGCGGCAGAGAAGAGGTCCTCCATCAGGGCGAAGTTTTCTTCCAAGCGGCATCTTCAATCTTCTTTCTTTGCTCCTCCGACGCGGAAAAATCCACTTCCCGACGAATGAGGTTCCTTTAAATGACGTCATCCAAGATTGCGTCCATCGAATTCCGATTGGCTGATAGGATTCTATCAGCCAATCGGAATTAAGGTAGAAAAATCTGATTGACTGATTGAATCAGCCAATCAGATTCAAGTTCAATCCAATTGGCTGAGATCTTCAGGGTTAGGTTTATTTAAGGGGGGTTTTGGTTAGAGTAGGGGTATGTGGGTGGTGGATTGTAATGTTGGGGGTGGTATTGTGTGTTTTTTTACAGGCAAAAGAGCTGATTTCTTTGGGGCATGCCCTGCAACAGGCCCTTTTAAGGGCTGGTAAGGTAATAGAGCTGTTAACTTTTTTAATTTAGAATAGGGTAGGGAATTTTTTTTATTTTGGGGGCTTTATTATTTTGTTAGGGGCTTAGAATAAATAATAATAAATAATAAAGTATATATATATATATTCTTAAATATATATAGGTATAGATATATATTTTAAATGTAACATTATCTCAAATATATAGAACTAGTCCTAAAGTCCGTGTACAAGGGCCATTTCTTTCATGTAATTAGCAAGAGTCCATGAGCTAGTGACGTATGGGATATACATTCCTACCAGGAGGGGCAAAGTTTCCCAAACCTCAAAATGCCTATAAATACACCCCTCACCACACCCACAATTCAGTTTTTACAAACTTTGCCTCCTATGGAGGTGGTGAAGTAAGTTTGTGCTAGATTCTACGTTGATATGCGCTCCGCAGCAAGTTGGAGCCCGGTTTTCCTCTCAGCGTGCAGTGAATGTCAGAGGGATGTGAGGAGAGTATTGCCTATTTGAATGCAGTGATCTCCTTCTACGGGGTCTATTTCATAGGTTCTCTGTTATCGGTCGTAGAGATTCATCTCTTACCTCCCTTTTCAGATCGACGATATACTCTTATTTATATACCATTACCTCTGCTGATTTTCGTTTCAGTACTGGTTTGGCTTTCTACAAACATGTAGATGAGTGTCCTGGGGTAAGTAAATCTTATTTTCTGTGACACTCTAAGCTATGGTTGGGCACTTTATTTATAAAGTTCTAAATATATGTATTCAAACATTTATTTGCCTTGACTCAGAATGTTCAACATTCCTTATTTTCAGACAGTCAGTTTCATATTTGGGATAATGCATTTGAATCAATCATTTTTTCTTACCTTAAAAATTTGACTTTTTTTCCCTGTGGGCTGTTAGGCTCGCGGGGGCTGAAAATGCTTCATTTTATTGCGTCATTCTTGGCGCAGACTTTTTTGGCGCAAAAAATCTTTTCTGTTTCCGGCGTCATACGTGTCGCCGGAAGTTGCGTCATTTTTTGACGTCCTTTTGCGCCAAAGATGTCGGCGTTCCGGATGTGGCGTCATTTTTGCCGCCAAAAAGCATTTAGGCGCCAAATAATGTGGGCGTATTATTTGGCGCCAAAAAATATGGGCGTCGCTTTTGTCTCCACATTATTTCAGTCTCATTTTTTCTTTGCTTCTGGTTACTAGAAGCTTGTTTATTGGCATTTTTTCCCATTCCTGAAACTGTCATTTAAGGAATTTGATCAATTTTGCTTTATATGTTGTTTTTTCTCTTACATATTGCAAGATGTCTCACGTTGCATCTGAGTCAGAAGATACTTCAGGAAAATCGCTGTCTAGTGCTGGAACTACCAAAGCTAAGTGTATCTGCTGTAAACTTTTGGTAGCTATTCCTCCGGCTGTTGTTTGTATTAATTGTCATGACAAACTTGTTAAAGCAGATAATATTTCCTTTAGTAATGTACCATTGCCTGTTGCAGTTCCCTCAACATCTAAGGTGCAGAATGTTCCTGATAACATAAGAGATTTTGTTTCTGAATCCATCAAGAAGGCTATGTCTGTTATTTCTCCTTCTAGTAAACATAAAAAATCTTTTAAAACTTCTCTCACTACAGATGAATTTTTAAATGAACATCATCATTCTGATTCTGATGACTCTTCTGGTTCAGAGTATTCTGTCTCAGAGATTGATGCTGATAAATCTTCATATTTATTTAAAATGGAATTTATTCGTTCTTTACTTAAAGAAGTACTAATTGCTTTAGAAATAGAGGATTCTGGTCCTCTTGATACTAATTCTAAACGTTTAGATAAGGTATTTAAATCTCCTGTGGTTATTCCAGACGTTTTTCCTGTTCCTAATGCTATTTCTGAAGTAATTTCCAGAGAATGGGATAAATTGGGTAATTCATTTACTCCTTCTAAACGTTTTAAGCAATTATATCCTGTGCCGTCTGACAGATTAGAATTTTGGGACAAAATCCCTAAAGTCGATGGGGCTATTTCTACCCTTGCTAAACGTACTACTATTCCTACGTCAGATGGTACTTCGTTTAAAGATCCTTTAGATAGGAAAATTGAATCCTTTCTAAGAAAAGCTTATCTGTGTTCAGGTAATCTTCTTAGACCTGCTATATCTTTGGCTGATGTTGCTGCAGCTTCAACTTTTTGGTTGGAGACTTTAGCGCAACAAGTAACAGATCATGATTCTCATAATATTATTATTCTTCTTCAGCATGCTAATAATTTTATCTGTGATGCCATTTTTGATATTATCAGAGTTGATGTCAGGTTTATGTCTCTAGCTATTTTAGCTAGAAGAGCTTTATGGCTTAAAACTTGGAATGCTGATATGGCTTCTAAATCAACTCTACTTTCCATTTCTTTCCAGGGTAACAAATTATTTGGTTCTCAGTTGGATTCCATTATCTCAACTGTTACTGGTGGGAAAGGAACTTTTTTACCACAGGATAAAAAATCTAAGGGTAAAAACAGGGCTAATAATCGTTTTCGTTCCTTTCCTTTCAACAAAGAACAAAAGCCTGATCCTTCATCCTCAGGAGCAGTTTCAGTTTGGAAACCATCTCCAGTCTGGAATAAATCCAAGCCTCCTAGAAAGGCAAAGCCTGCTTCTAAGTCCACATGAAGGTGCGGCCCTCATTCCAGCTCAGCTGGTAGGGGGCAGGTTACGTTTTTTCAAAGAAATTTGGATCAATTCTGTTCACAATCTTTGGATTCAGAACATTGTTTCAGAAGGGTACAGAATTGGTTTCAAGATGAGACCTCCTGCAAAGAGATTTTTTCTTTCCCGTGTCCCAGTAAATCCAGTGAAAGCTCAAGCATTTCTGAATTGTGTTTCAGATCTAGAGTTGGCTGGAGTAATTATGCCAGTTCCAGTTCTGGAACAGGGGATGGGGTTTTATTCAAATCTCTTCATTGTACCAAAGAAGGAGAATTCCTTCAGACCAGTTCTGGATCTAAAAATATTGAATCGTTATGTAAGGATACCAACGTTCAAAATGGTAACTGTAAGGACTATCTTGCCTTTTGTTCAGCAAGGGCATTTTATGTCCACAATAGATTTACAGGATGCATATCTGCATATTCCAATTCATCCAGATCATTATCAGTTCCTGAGATTCTCTTTTCTGGACAAGCATTACCAGTTTGTGGCTCTGCCGTTTGGCCTAGCTACAGCTCCAAGAATTTTTACAAAGGTTCTCGGTGCCCTTCTGTCTGTAATCAGAGAACAGGGTATTGTGGTATTTCCTTATTTGGACGATATCTTGGTACTTGCTCAGTCTTTACATTTAGCAGAATCTCATACGAATCGACTTGTGTTGTTTCTTCAAGATCATGGTTGGAGGATCAATTCACCAAAAAGTTCATTGATTCCTCAGACAAGGGTAACCTTTCTGGGTTTCCAGATAGATTCAGTGTCCATGACTCTGTCTTTAACAGACAAGAGACGTCTAAAATTGATTTCAGCTTGTCGAAACCTTCAGTCACAATCATTCCCTTCGGTAGCCTTATGCATGGAAATTCTAGGTCTTATGACTGCTGCATCGGACGCGATCCCCTTTGCTCGTTTTCACATGCGACCTCTTCAGCTCTGTATGCTGAATCAATGGTGCAAGGATTACACAAAGATATCTCAATTAATATCTTTAAAACCGATTGTACGACACTCTCTAACGTGGTGGACAGATCACCATCGTTTAATTCAGGGGGCTTCTTTTGTGCTTCCGACCTGGACTGTAATTTCAACAGATGCAAGTCTCACAGGTTGGGGAGCTGTGTGGGGATCTCTGACGGCACAAGGAGTTTGGGAATCTCAGGAGGTGAGATTACCGATCAATATTTTGGAACTCCGTGCAATTTTCAGAGCTCTTCAGTCTTGGCCTCTTCTGAAGAGAGAATCGTTCATTTGTTTTCAGACAGACAATGTCACTACTGTGGCATACATCAATCATCAAGGAGGGACTCACAGTCCTCTGGCTATGAAAGAAGTATCTCGAATTCTGGTTTGGGCGGAATCCAGCTCCTGTCTAATCTCTGCGGTTCATATCCCAGGTATAGACAATTGGGAAGCGGATTATCTCAGTCGCCAAACGTTGCATCCGGGCGAATGGTCTCTTCACCCAGAGGTATTTCTTCAGATTGTTCAAATGTGGGAGCTTCCAGAAATAGATCTGATGGCATCTCATCTAAACAAGAAACTTCCCAGGTATCTGTCCAGATCCCGGGATCCTCAGGCGGAAGCAGTGGATGCATTATCACTTCCTTGGAAGTATCATCCTGCTTATATCTTTCCGCCTCTAGTTCTTCTTCCAAGAGTAATCTCCAAAATTCTGAAGGAATGCTCGTTTGTTCTGCTGGTAGCTCCGGCATGGCCTCACAGGTTTTGGTATGCGGATCTTGTCCGGATGGCCTCTTGCCATCTGTGGACTCTTCCGCTACGACCAGACCTTCTGTCGCAAGGTCCTTTTTTCCATCAGGATCTCAAATCCTTAAATTTAAAGGTATGGAGATTGAACGCTTGATTCTTGGTCAAAGAGGTTTCTCTGACTCTGTGATTAATACTATGTTACAGGCTCGTAAATCTGTATCCAGAGAGATATATTATAGAGTCTGGAAGACTTATATTTCTTGGTGTCTTTCTCATCATTTTTCTTGGCATTCTTTTAGAATTCCGAGAATTTTACAGTTTCTTCAGGATGGTTTAGATAAAGGTTTATCCGCAAGTTCTTTGAAAGGACAAATCTCTGCTCTTTCTGTTCTTTTTCACAGAAAGATTGCTAATCTTCCTGATATTCATTGTTTTGTACAAGCTTTGGTTCGTATAAAACCTGTCATTAAGTCAATTTCTCCTCCTTGGAGTTTGAATTTGGTTCTGGGGGCTCTTCAAGCTCCTCCGTTTGAACCTATGCATTCATTGGACATTAAATTACTTTCTTGGTAAGTTTTGTTCCTTTTGGCAATCTCTTCTGCCAGAAGAGTTTCTGAATTATCTGCTCTTTCTTGTGAGTCTCCTTTTCTGATTTTTCATCAGGATAAGGCAGTGTTGCGAACTTCTTTTGAATTTTTACCTAAAGTTGTGAATTCTAACAACATTAGTAGAGAAATTGTGGTTCCTTCATTATGTCCTAATCCTAAGAATTCTAAGGAGAAATCATTGCATTCTTTGGATGTTGTTAGAGCTTTGAAATATTATGTTGAAGCTACTAAGTCTTTCCGAAAGACTTCTAGTTTATTTGTTATCTTTTCTGGTTCTAGAAAAGGCCAGAAAGCTTCTGCCATTTCTTTGGCATCTTGGTTGAAATCTTTAATTCATCTTGCCTATGTTGAGTCGGGTAAAACTCCGCCTCAAAGGATTACAGCTCATTCTATTAGGTCAGTTTCTACTTCCTGGGCGTTTAGGAATGAAGCTTCGATTGATCAGATTTGCAAAGCAGCAACTTGGTCCTCTTTGCATACTTTTACTAAATTCTACCATTTTGATGTATTTTCTTCTTCTGAAGCAGTTTTTGGTAGAAAAGTACTTCAGGCAGCGGTTTCAGTTTGAATCTTCTGCTTATGTTTTTCATT